>NC_037302.2:12225892-12526414 GCF_000002775.5 Populus trichocarpa | reverse complement strand
TCAGTGGACAAATGCAGCCATTGAAGATGTACTTGTGCCAGTAGAAGCCTACCACCTTTACGACCGCCTTGGAAAACGAATTACTCATGAGGAGAGATTTTCAATCCTCCAAATTCCTGCAGTAATGGAGCTCTGTATCCAAGCTGGAGTTCACATTCCTGAATATCCAACAAAAAGGAGGAGAAAACCAATTATTCGCATCGGAAAAAGGGAATTTGCTGATGCAGATGAAAGTGATCTGCCAGAACCTCTCCTAGAGGTTCCTCTAAAGCCATTATTAACCGAAATATCCATCTCAGAAGCAGTAGCCCCAGCTAATGAAGAAGAAAAAACCTTGCTTGCTGAGGAAACACTACGAGCATGGGAAAAGATGAGGAAAGGAGCCAAGAGGTTAATGCAGATGTACCGTGTGAGAGCTTGTGGATATTGCCCAGAGGTGCATGTGGGACCTAGTGGGCATAAGGCACAGAACTGTGGGGCCCACAAGCACCAACAACGGAATGGACAGCATGGTTGGCAGTCTGCAGTGCTCGATGACTTGATACCGCCAAGATATGTGTGGCATGTTCCTGATGTGGTTGGGCTGCCATTGCGAAGGGAGCTGAGGAATTTCTATGGACAAGCCCCTGCTGTTGTGGAAATATGCTTTCAGGCTGGTGCTGCTGTACCAGACCAATACAAATCAACCATGAGATTGGATATTGGGATCCCTTCCAGTGTTAAAGAAGCTGAAATGGCTGTTTAAGTTATTTTTCTCAACTCTTTTAAGTAGCAAAGTGCAAGTAAAATATTTGAAGGAAATACCACGCGTAGATTCTTTCGGGAAATGGAAACAGTTTTCTTGAGTTTGGCCATTGGCTCTCGCAAACTATCTCTGATTCTATTCAATGGTCAAAATTACTATTGCTTTACAAACTCTATGCACTGCTACACGAACCATGGATGGCAAGGACACGTTATGTCCAGCACTAATAATTGTTGAGCCAGAAATAATGAAGTCCAACAATGTCATATATGTTGAGTGACATTGTAAGCAAGACTGAGCACCCTTCTCTAACATCGGAACTATTCTTTTGCTAATTTTCACACAGAAATCGTCTGTCACAATGGGTCAATGCCACTTGTCCACGCTGAAATTTTCAACTAAACATTCTCTCCATATCCATTTACCTTTTCCTTTCGCTTCCTCTTTCAATGTCTAAAACTTGCAACATTCACAGCAAATCACCAGACGGAAGTTAAAGCTTTCACAAGCCAAAAACAAGAAAAAAGGGAAGAAACCAACGAAGATAATATAGAGAAACATGGCAGGGTCAGATCAAGCAGCACAGCATTCAACAGAGGTGCTTCACCACCGTCGCAAACTGTCTCTGTGTCCAATGAAAATGGCCATTGGTGGTGTTGCTCTTGTCGCCACTCTTGGCTACTTCGTTTTGTACTCGAAGAAGCAGCCTGAAGCCTCTGCATTAGATGTTTCCAAAGTCACAGCTGGTATCGCTGACCCAGCTAACACCCATACCCGCAACTAGATTACTCTACATCTACGTACTTTAACATCTAGATCTTTTGTTATTGTTCCTTCAGTTTTTATTATTAAAAATGGACGTTGTATTTTTAAATATACACTCGTTTTTTTAAAATCGAAATGTTATAATAGTACTATTTGTTTCTGGTTCCTTTTATTTAATTTATACATCCTGGTTAAAAAATAAACGTGTAATAAAATTTACATATTAGCAAGTGAATTAACTATTCGAGAATGTGGTTGCGGTTGTTTTTTAAAGTGTTTTTTGTTTTGAAATGTATCGAAATAATATTTTTTTAATTTTAAAAAATTATTTTTGAAATTAACGAGATCAACACATCAAAATGATTTAAAACACATAAAAAAATTAATTTTTAATAATTTCTTTTTAAATTTTTAAAAACGCGTTTCAAACTATCACTAAGTACTTTATTTCACGCTAATTTTGAGATAAAATTTTAAATTTACCTTTAAAACATCTCCAAATCAAGTCTCTCTCTCTCTCTCTCTCTCAGCCACGTATAACTCCGTGTTCATCTTTACAATATTCTTTCGGGTAATGCTACGAGAAAGCAATAATTTTTTTAATTTTAATTTTTAATTATTTTGATATAATGATGTTAAAAATAATTTTTTAAAAATAAAAAAATTATTTTTATATATTTTAAAATAAAAATATTTTTAAAAATAATTATTACCATATTTCTAAAAACCTTCAAAAACAAACTTTTTAAACCAAAGAAAGGTGAGAAAAAAAATTAGCAAACCTTTGAAGACTGGGAATTGATTCATCAATCATCATATAGGCAGGGGCCTGGTTTGTAGTTATGCTTTTTTTTTTTTTAAACAGTAACATTTTTATTCTATGCGAGCATCTTTTTCTGATTTCATTTTCAACATTTATGACATTGGTTTTGGAAGTATTTTTTATTTATAAATAAATTAAAATGATATTTTTTATTTTTAAAAATTTATTTTTCTTACTTCATCAAAATAATTTAAAAATTTAAAAATATATATTCTTTTAAGACTTGCTGCTCAAACAAGAAGCTTAAAATTTAATACTTGCTAATCATAATTGGTTCAATGAGTTAATCTAGTCAGTCAAGAATTTAAAGAATAACTCGAATTAGATTTTTAATTAAGTTGAATAAAAATTAATACAATAAAAATAAAATTGAATTACTTAATAGATTTTTAGTTAAATCTTGGTCAAGTTATATAAATGATTTTTTTAAATAAAAAGATATTATTTTAATAAAAATAATTAATCTAATAATTCATATATTAATTTAATAATCCAAATCTTTTCCCAACTTAATAATTTGATAGGAAATAATAAGTATAAATTTATCCGGTTCCTTTTCTTCTTTTGTTTAAAAGTGACTCGAAAATTATTTTATTTTGCCGTTGCCAGAAGCAAGCGGACTGCAGATGAGCTGCCAAAGAAGAGAGGGGCAATTCAGTAACTGAAAAAGTGCGAGACATTATTGACTCCTTCGCCTTCTGTCTTTCAGTATGTACTCTTCTTGCTTGGGTCAATTTCCTGTAAAAAAAAAGTATCTCCGATTTCCTCTCTTCCTCTCTAAATAATCGCGCCTAATTGCAACTCTCCCTCTCTCTCCCTGTAAAAACTCAAGTCTCTCGCTCTCTCTCTGTCTAACTTCATTTCTACTTCATCTTCCTCCTTAATTACCTAAACCCCAAACTTCCATTTCACTGTAAGTTACTTTCTTCCTCTCTCTTCATTTCTTCCTTTCTCCCTCTCTCTTCCTTTCTTCCTCTCTCCCTCTCTCTTGCAATTTCCTTATTTCCGAATTCTCGTTTAGTGCCAAATCGATCGATCGAATTTTATAGTTTAAAAAATCAGTGCTTTACAGTTCTAATTTGATTTCGTGTTTAACTTTTTTTTTCCTTGTATTAGTAGATTCTCAGTGGAATTCTGTTGCATGCCTGCTACCATTAGACTTTGATTTAGTTTCTATCTTTCGAAATTGGAGGCTTTTGTTTTTTAAAATCTGTATTCTTCTTGCTTTTTGATTGTTACTTCTCTCTTTTTTTTTCTTTTTTTTTTATCTTAGGAATCTTTCTTGTAATTCATGAATTTAGTGGTCAACGGTAGCTAATTAAAATCAGTGCTGTTATTGGAGATCTAATACATCTAAAGTTACTGCTAGCAATTTTTTTTTTGTTGATTTTTTAATCAAGGTAGTGTAATTTTGATGTTTGTTGCAAATTGGAATGCTTTTTAATAAATTATCATTACTCCTTCTGGGAGCTTTGCAGGTGATGTTTTTGTCTTAAGAAGTTGGGAATGATGTTTGATTGTGGTTCGAAATCGCAATATCTAGGTGGTGGTCAGAGAGACAAGTTTGTCAGGTAAAGTTTTAATGAAATTCTTGTTAGAGGTCATTGTGTTTGTTGGAATATTTTGTTTTATTTTTAAGCATTGAAGACATGTTTTTTTTTCCCCTGATTCACAAAGAATTTTAAGTTAAGAAGAAAGATAATCAATAAGTCATTAGTGAGGTTTGAAATGAAAAAAAAAAAAAAAAAAACAGAAGAAGAAGAAGCCTCCTCATAAGCATATGAAAAGACGCCTATGTGAAGAAATGGTTGTGGTAGGAATAGGTTCTTGAAATTTTAAACATGATCACGAGTTTCAAAATTGTGGTGGGGTAGATGTAACTATTTGCATATGTTGCTGCTGCCCTTATCCAAGGTTGAGTATTTAGCTTCTTCTCTTGATCAGTTGAACCTAATTTTCGTGCTTGTGGTTTTGTTGATAACACAATATATGGTTGAAGACATCTCTTTCTGTAGAATTAGAATTAGTTTAGAGGGCTGGTGTTATCTATGCAACTGCAAAGTTTGTCATATAAAATCTGCAACATTTTTTTTAGTTGAATTGCAATATATGTATTCTTTTTGTGGTTAATGTTTTATGTTTGCTTCAATGATGTTTGTACTACTCTTGGCTTGTGGGAGGATTTTAGGATATTGAAATAAGTTAATAATACGCAACTTAGGATCTTATGATTTTATATATGATCAGAAAATGAGGCCAACATCAGTATCTGCTAGTCTAGTACTACTCTATAGTTTATGCTGGTAAAGTATCATAGAAAACAAGTTCTGCTATGTGGAAGATGCTGTGAGAGTGATGTTTTCCCATTTTGAAATCTTATTATGTAATAAAGGTGCTTGTGAACAATTCTGTTGTCATACCCAGCCAAAACAATTTGCTTTATATAATTATCATCTACCCATTTTATGGTTATGTGATGCACTGATGTAGCTTTATGTACCCTGTTCTCTCAGTTTATGTAATCATTCTCCAATATTAACTGGTTATGTGGATAGTATATGAGATGTTCAGAATCTAACACTTGATTTATTAAAGTTCTAGTAAATGGGATGTTCAAAATCTATACTTCAATTATTAAAGTTTTGAATCCAATGTTTGACTGCATTATTCACCCAGTTGGAGGTTCCTTCAATAGATTTTAAAGGCTTATTTTTCTAATTATGTTAGGACTTCCTTCTTACCATTTTGAGAACCTTACTTTTTCCTGCTTCTAGGGGTTCTGTAGTATGAATTATTTTTCCTTGAGCATCTGACTTTTTCGGTTTTGTCGTTTTTCTGTATCTTAGATTGGATGACTTGGATTCTAGGCTATCATCGCCTTCCAGTGCAGGAGTGAGAAGTTGTGGGTTTGGTATTGAAGGATTTAGACGTACTGGTCAAGGAGCAGATACACCATCGAGATCTTTCAAGAGAGGAATCAGAAAAGGGTCCGAGGGACTCAAGTCTATTGGTCGGTCACTTAGATTCGGGGTCCCACGGGGAGTGTTTCCAGAGGATCTTAAAGTGTCAGAAAAGAAGATTTTTGATCCTCAAGATAAATTCCTCCAGTTCTGCAATAAACTGTTTCTCATATCATGTATTCTGGCGGTTTCTGTGGACCCTCTATTTTTTTATCTTCCAGTTTTTAGTGATTCAGAGACCTGTCTTGGAATAGATCGCAAATTAGCAACTATAGCAACAACTTTGCGAACAATTGTTGATGCTTTCTATCTTATACGCATGGCTCTCCAGTTCCGAACAGCTTACATTGCACCGTCTTCTCGGGTATTTGGGCGAGGTGAACTTGTTATAGATCCCACACAAATAGCCAAGCGGTACATGCAGAGATATTTCATCATTGATTTGCTTTCTGTCCTTCCCCTACCACAGGTATAGAAACTGTGGCACCCTCAGTATGTTGATTTGCTTTTGCAAAAAAACTTATATCTCCCTCCTGTTCTGATCCTTCTGGACCTTAATTCATGCTTTCTGTTGCCTTTTTTATTCCCTTTTTACCCTTGATTTTTTTTCCCGCTGTTTAGACTTGTATATTATACCTGAGCAAGATGCTGGTTTTCTTCATTTCCATGACAGCTACATCAATTGCATTACTGAAATTTTATCAATTCCTCCTTCTCGTTTGGTTATTATACATGCTTTATGATGGTTGACTATTTTCACTATATATTTTTGGGATCATAACTTTTTCTTATACACTATACACTTCTGTATACTGTACCACTGGAAATGTGAATTACAGAGAAGTAGATATTGTTTTCTAAATAGTAAAATACTAATTAAATCAAAAGTCCTAATCTAAATAGAAGAAGAATCCGAATACAACAAGGTAAATAAAGATAATCTCGCACAGTAACTTCCGAGCCTTATTTGAAGGTCTTCCCAATCTCCGATCATCATGAAATTTTTTACCTAATTGGAAACATGGCTTTCTGAATCTTCTGTCAAAATTATAGCTCGATGCAACAATTGGATTAAAAATTATGCTTGATTTACAAAACTGTCTTGGACTTCTTAAATTTCTCAAAACCTAAAAATCTTAACCATTAATGAAATATTTCAATAGACATTATTATGCCAAGAACATGAAAGAAATTTCCCCACATCACAGGGACTTTATAAATTATGGTGTTCCTTTGGTGTTCATTTTATAAGAATGCTTTTGCGTTGTTACTTTGAGAACTATTGTAACTAATAATGGAAGAGGATTGCAATTTTAGTCTGCTGAATTCATCATATCGTAGTTGCAAGCTAACAAGTACTTTGCAACATGCAAACAACTCTTAGTCTTTTTGATTATTTTTCCTTGTGTGCAGATTGTGGTTTGGAGGTTTCTTCTGAGGTCAAAAGGTTCAGATGTCTTGGCTACAAAACAGGCCTTGCTTTACATCATCCTGCTTCAATATATTCCTAGATTCTTTCGAATCTTGCCCTTAACATCAGAACTAAAAAGGACAGCAGGTGTCTTTGCCGAAACAGCCTGGGCTGGAGCTGCATATTATTTGCTATTATACATGCTTGCTAGTCATGTAAGTTCTGTTTGGTTCAATAGCCTTCTCTTTCGGCAGTTTCTATTTTCTGTTCGTTGGAACTCTCAGTTTTAGCATGTATGTTGTTATATTGGCATTGTTGTTCTGTAGCATGAGTATAGGTATAAGTATGCTTCACATAGAAGCTGCACATTAACCAGCATAATCCTTATTTCTCTTTTAGCATCAGAATGCCATTGTTCTCATCTTAGACCTTTTTTTTGAGTAGTTGGACCTGGAAAAAATATTATCCTTCTCATGCTATTGGATAGAATAATATCTCATACTGTCTTGATTGTTTTTTCATTCAATTCCAATCTTAGAAGTTATAATCTGAATAAGAATTCTTTGTTTGTTTATGATATGCAATCATAAAAAATAAATCTGAATTCTTATGTTTTCATAATTGCAGTCAAACACTAATCCTTCAAAATATTGATGCAAAGATTGTCACTTGTTTCTATTTTTCGAGTTTTTTTTTTCCAGATAGTTGGTTCGTTCTGGTACTTGTTAGCAGTAGAACGAAATGATGCATGCTGGCAGAAGAATTGTACTGCTGCTGTAAAATGCAAAAAAGATTTCTTGTACTGTGGCAATCGGGGTATGGAAGATTATCGTGCCTGGGACAGCTCTATTCTTAATTCAAATTGTTCAGCAGATGATAATAACCAATTTGATTATGGAATCTACTCAAATGCTTTGTCTTCTGGCATTGTTTCATCTAAGAAGTTCGTTTCCAAGTACTGTTTCTGTTTATGGTGGGGGCTTCAGAATTTGAGGTAACTTAATTCTTCTGTATCAGCATACTGTGTATATGTTTTCCATTTATGTGGAACTTCAGTATGGCATGACATTTTTTATAGCATATGATTTAAGGAAGACTTCTGAGAAGAACAGGGAATTAGGGAGAGTGATAGAAAACCTATATTCTATTAGGCTTCCTATATTTCAGTAGACTGGGCCTTGAAATCCATAAGGAGATCTTTGACTCCTCAAGAAACTAGGTTTCTTGAACTTCACAAGAAGAAGGAAATTCTTTAACTCAAATTTTCATGTATTAAATGGCTATAACATAATTCATTGTATGTGTGCCTGTATACTCAGCCCAAAACACCAATTCCAAAAAGTCCAACACTAAATAAGGAGCAAAATCCTGGAATCAATAGAAAGTTGTCCTAGAGGACAGTGTGTGAATTAATCAAATTTGAGATAAAGGTTGCTGGTATTGATTGCAGAGAACGATTCCCTGGAAATATACTCAGGAAAAGTTTTCTGAGTGTAGGGTCATTATGCATTTGGAAATTTATGATAAAATGAAAGAACGTACTTCACAAAATGTAAAATGAATTAATTGATCACTACTCTGACTTGTTGTCTGTCATGGGTATGGCCGACCTTTTCTGAGTTTATATAGCTCTATAGATGTCTTTTTGCAAATATCACTTTCCCACATCCCTTTGTAAATCCATTATAGTCCCTTGCCTTGTTCCATTAATATACATGTAGCAGCAGTACTTTTTTTTGGCACAAGTTGGTGTGTCGTAAAATAATTACCAGCTCATGTTTCTTAGGTTGTTATGTTGGCATCTGGGTTTTGGAGGACTTTTGAACATGGAATATCTTTTAGGGGGATGTTATCATGTCATTGTCTGCTTATTGGTTCATTTACCAATGGATCCTGACTACGAAATTGAGTGATTGTAAAGTCATATTGGTTTGTGTTTTCGAAGCAGGGTTGTTGAATTTTCAAGCTTATATTCTTCCTTGCTCTTTACTGCTTCATGCTATATGTGTTCTTTACCAGATCTGGCCTTTCATTCTACTCAATGCTATTTCTGGTCTTTACTCTATCAAATCTCACCTGCTCATTTGAATTAACAACTTCCTAAATCATGTTTCATAAAGTAAATCAGTTAGGCACGCACCTCAATATATGCACTATCTTGCCTCATCCTTCATCGCTCACTAACCATTCTATGGAACACAAGGTTGTTGCTTGGTCATGTTGAGCTTTTATTTTATTTATTTGTTTTTTTTTTTGTAAGCCAAAATCTTGATGTAGAAATGCTAAAAACCTCTTATCCAAGATCCCACTCTGATTCTTGATTGTCCACTTAAATGAAACTAGATTGTATCCAGAATCATATTGTTAATGAGTTCAAATCTTGCACAGTCCATGCTGGAAACTGGGAATTACACTTTCAGATCTCTTTATCACCCAGTTGATAACCATATTTTGGATGTTTCCTT
The DNA here is from genome assembly GCF_000002775.5 of Populus trichocarpa. NCBI lineage: Eukaryota > Viridiplantae > Streptophyta > Magnoliopsida > Malpighiales > Salicaceae > Populus > Populus trichocarpa. The sequence continues at coordinate 12,517,245 of NC_037302.2, read as the reverse complement.
GAATAATAATTAAAATTAAAAAATTCAAACAAAATATGGTTTTCCTTCTTTATGCAAAACAAAACTCCTTACATGCTCAACATGCCCACAATTTTGTCCTATGCGCATTGAAACTGCACCTTGCTCCTTGCTGTAGGGGTCTGACGCAACGTGAATAAGGGGTAGAGTTCTCAAGTTTTAAGGTTACTGCCCTAAAAACTGTAGAAGAATAGAAAAAATCTCTGAAATTTTATTAAAAGTTTGAGTAGTTTGAATCTTCTCAAATAAACTAGACATGTCTATTTATATTAGTTTCAGCCAAAAATCCTTTATAGGAAATGATTCATAATTAAAACTTACCTAAATAATAGAATCCATCTAGCATTAGGATTCCTAAATAGTAAAATACTAATTAAATTAAAAGTCCTAATTTAAATTAAAAAAAAAGAATACAAATACAACAAGGTAAATAAAGACAATCTCGCACAGTAACTTCTGAGCTTTATTTGAAGACCTTCCCGGTTTTTGATCATCATGAAATTTATCCAATATGAAACAGGGCTTTTAGAATCTTGTCAAAATTTTAGCTTGATTTAACAGTCAGATTAAAAGTTATGCTTGTTTTACCAAACTATGTTTTAGACTCTTCTCAAAACTTAAAAATCTTAACCATTAATGAAATAATGCAATAAATATGATTATGCTAAGAATAACGAAGAAACTTTCCACATCAGTCCTCTCTACTTCTAAAAAACTTAGCCTCAAGTTAACCGCCAGAAATTGAACTCAACCACCCAAAATAAATACATATTTCAAATATAACATTGTCACCAATTGATACATGAGATAGCTTGTTCCAAATTTCATAAATCCAATTTTAGCAAAGATATATTTATGTAGAATTTTTTAATATAGGCAAAGCTTCTCAAGACCAAAAAAATCAACCTTGCATAAAATTGTCTTTTGAGATGATGGTAACTTTAGTTGATGTGTTTGGTCATCCCTTACAACAATGTCTTGACCATCAACTGATTTGTTAATTTCATAATATATAAGCTTGGTTTGGACGACACATCTATATTTAAGTCCTTTTTGATGTCAACTTCAGCCTTTGAGCAATTCCAACAACTTGTTCTGGCTTTTGTTTGTGTTTCAAGACCCTGAGAATCACGACATGATACTAATTTAGGAACTTCTTTGATTTCTTCTTCATTGTTAGTAGATGAAACATTAACAAGTAGAGAAGTATTTGCCACAGTGTTGTTGTTATCACTGAGGTGATGTTGAACCTGTCTACTTAGAAGAGATGATACCTCCATTTTTTTCGCATTGCTATTTAAGAAAGTTGAACAAAAGGCAAATAATAACAATCTATTTGCTTATCTATCCAATATAAAATCTCTTCATAACCATCTTGTATAAGCTCCACAATTAATGATTGTCTCAATTCTTTCCATGATGAAGTTAAAGGCTTTACCAGTACGAGTTCTATATTCTAAAACTTCACATCACCATTCTCTAGACAAGAAAGTTTATGTATTGACAAGCCATACTTTTTTATAACAAGAAATTTTGTTGAAATAAAAGTAAGCTCTCAACTTTATCAATCAATTAATAAATCTTTTCTTAAAAAACTTTCCATCATAGAAAGAAATCTCATCGAATTCAGAAATAGATCTGGGGTTAGACCTGTCTCGAGGTAAGTCTCCTAGCAAGTTCCTATCCTCTTCATAATCGTTGTTTGCGTCTTATATTAGCCAAGCTAGACCTGCTTTGGTTTGCTCCAAACGATCAATACTTTGTTACCAATAATCTAGTTTCTGCTTTTGAGTCCACAAAGCTAGAGAGCCTCCACTTCTGCATTGCAGAATGGGTTGATATCGTCTCCATCCATCAAAGAGGCCAACCTGCTTCGATAACAATTGACACAGCGACATATAGCGTGGATAAAAGGTAGGGTTTTCAAGCTCTAGGGCTATAACCATAAACACTCAGTGGCGCTGAGGCGCTCTAGGTGAGGCAAGGTCCCAATGCCTTCATTAGCCTCAGGCATTGGATTTCAATGAGGCGTCGCCTTGTGAGTGGGTGCAAGGTGCTAAGGCTAGTGCCTGCTTGAAGTTCGTCCTTTTCTGTTGGATTTTTTTTTTAAAAATGATTTGTGTTTTGAACTATTTGTCTATTTTTTTTAATTTACTACACGAAACAACTTAGGGCTATTTTTGTAAAAAACAAAGATTATGGTAAAAAAAATAAAAAAATCATTAAAGTGGGAAACAAACAGACAATGAAGGACGCTTAGAAGAGAAACACCAACCACACATTCTTTTTTTAACAGTGGGAGTCAGAACAACACATCTGTACATCTAATACTTTAATTTTTCCTAAACAAGTGCAATATAGTTTGAGAGAAAGGATTTTGATTATAATCATAAAATGGGGGATATGGAGGATTCAAGTGAAGGAGAGGAAAGCATGGATGGAGATGTTTTTGAAGATTAATGAATAATGATGATGATATTTAATTTTTCTTATTAATCTATTTGGCTACTTACTATTTTAAATTACTTTATTTTGTTTTAAGGGTGAAAAATATAACTTTATATGACTGTTATGGTATTTTATATTTTTATTTTATTTTCTAATGATCTAATCTTAATTGAATATATATATATATATATATATATATATATATATATATATATATATAGTCTTGGCACCTTTCACCTTTGACAACATTGTAGAGTAATAGAGAAAATCTCTGATATTTTATTAAAAATCTGAATAGTCTGAATCATATATATATATATATATATATATAGTCTTGGCACCTTTCACCTTTGACAACATTGTAGAGTAATAGAGAAAATCTCTGATATTTTATTAAAAATCTGAATAGTCTGAATCTTCTCAAAATAAACTAGATACCCCTATTTATATTAGTTCTAGATCTAAAATCTTTTATAGAAAATGATTTCTAATTAAAACTTACTTAAGTAATAGACTCCATCTAACATTACGATTTCTAAATAGTAAAATACAAATTAAATTAAAAGTTCTAATTAAATAGAAAAAGAATTCAAATATAACAAGGTAAATAAAAACGATCCTACACAATAACTTCTTAGCCTTATTTGAAGACATTCCTCACCTCTGATAATCTTGAAATTTTACTCAATATGAAACAGGGCCTTTAGAATCTTCCATCAAATTTCAGCTCTATCCAATGCTCGAATTAAAAATTATATTTGTTTTACCAAACCGCATCTTGGACTCTTCACAAACTACTCAAAACTTTAAAATCTTAGCCATCAATGAAATAATGCAATAAACATGATTGTGCCAAGAATAATGAAGAAAGTTCTCCATGTCAGGGTCTGTGTTAAACTTTGTTGATGTGGATAAAGGCAATATGCCTACCTTATTTAGCAATTAGTTCATAAATATATGTTGCTCTTTCTGATAGTTTTCATTGCGAGTGTTGGACCATCAGCATTATGTAGACACTAACACTGCTTTTCATTAATTTCATCATAGTACACTTGGCCAGGGGCTTGAAACCAGCACCTATCCTGGAGAGGTTATATTCTCCATAGCGCTAGCCATTTTTGGACTCATTCTCTTTGCTCTTCTGATTGGCAACATGCAGGTAAGTAGAACGAATTTGTGGTATTCTTTATTTTTTATTTTATTTAATTTTTAATTTTTGATATAGCTGCTTAATTAGTAGGATATTCTTTCATTTAGGGCTGTAGCTATTGAATTTATAAAATCATAACATGGAGGCTAGACAAGGGAAAAAGAAATAACTGACAGTTGTAATTCATCAGAGAGACAAAGGAAACCAAAATTTTGTGCTTTGATGTATGTGATTGTGAAGCCATCATATTTATGATCTCTTTTCCTGCTCTACCTATTATTATATAAAGAGTGTATCTGAGACATGTAGAAGTGCACCAAGCTAGTTGCATAACGGTGTTATTTCAAGAATGGTGTATACAATATAGTAAATGAATTAAGGATAAAATAAGTTCAAGAGTGACACATACCTTCTTCTTTTTTACCATTTATTTTTTCCATATTTTTCTTTTGTAATCTATTGCGTGCCTTGAAAATGTTAGATTATAATATAAATTTTATCTTGAGACTTCACCTAACATCTTAATCTTTTAGGTTGAGATGATTCTTTGACATGGTATCAGAACCTTGCTAACTACTCGGTCATGAATTCGAATCTCACCACTCTATTCTATTTGATAAATTAAATATTTCAGAATCTATTTGATGACTTGCACTGGGAAAATATATACAGATATCTGAATCATTGGGTAGATTATTGAACTTCCTTATAGGTAGTTACACATGTTCTTACTCATGTTTACCAAGGTCTATGTGGGAAAACATGTCCTAATTTTGCATGCTAATGTATTCCTATCCAATTTTTAGTAGATTCAAATTAATTTACAGCTAACTGATTCCTGCTTCTGCTGCCTTAAGAATAAAAAATCACTGTAATTAATTGCTTGCTTGGTAAATAGATATGTAATATGGAAGTATTATGATCTGATGATACTGAAATTGCTGGTTTCTGCTATTGATTCCTGCTTCTGCTGCCTTAAGAATAAAAAAATCACTGTATTACTTGCTTGTTAAATAGATATGTAATATGTAAGTATGATATGACCTGATGGTACTGAAATTGTTGTTTTCTGCTATTGGGACAGACCTATCTTCAGTCACTCACTATTCGGTTAGAAGAAATGAGAGTCAAAAGGCGCGACTCAGAACAGTGGATGCACCATCGCCTACTTCCTCAAGACCTTAGGGAACGGGTAAGACGCTATGACCAGTACAAATGGTTGGAAACACGTGGGGTGGATGAAGAGAATTTGGTACAGAGCCTTCCAAAGGATCTTAGGAGAGATATCAAACGACATCTTTGTTTGGCTTTGGTGAGGAGGGTAAGTCCTCTTAATCCTTATCGCTCCCTTGTTTGTGTATCTAAGTTTTGTGCTAGCAGGAGATAGTTTGGGGGTTTATATCAACTGGTGCACCACAACAAATTTCATGCATTCTTGTAAAGTACAAGTAATAAATACTGTTGGGTGTTTTCTGTTCAAAAGGCATCTGCAACTTAAAACTTCAATATTAATATGTAGCACAAAACTATGCTCAGTTCTGTTGACAGAGTTCCCAAATTTGTGTGCCATGTGTATGTAGGACAGAATGCCCTTTTATTTTTTCTTGGTTCCTAAAATACACAATTTTATCAATTTCAATGCTTAGTCACATCTTCCTGCATGTAAAAGTATGAAGTTATAAAAAAATGTGGGAACTGGCTCTGTTAAGTTGTATTGTTTGCTCAAGCATATTTCTATAAATTTCCAGATATAAAACTATCTCCTATGGTTCTTGATATGTTAAGGAAATGCCATCAAAGGTTCATTTGGGGGAAACCAAGTCAGTGTTCTGGAGAAAATTGTTCCTTGAGAACAATTTGGATGGAACAATTTGCTTTTCTTTTATGGCCATTTGCATGGACATATATCATTCTGCAAACAAAGGAACAAGAATCTCCTGCTACCTTGATGTTTTTGAGCCTTGGGAAGTGTGCATTAGGATTCAGTTGGTTAAGAGATGAGAGTTAAAGTGAGTTTAGAACCCAGACTTTGAGAATTTGATTGGATAATTTAAGAACCTTTGGTTAATTTATACTTCAACACGTAATGGGTAGTAGGAACTTTTGTTCATGGTCTGCAGGAACGAATTATTCCATTCTTGTCCATTCCCTGCTCCCGGTCTGTTGCGTTGCATATTTTAAGTATATGAGGTTCTAGCATCTGTTTTTGTTAATTGTTGTTAACTGATTTGAGGCACTTGTAGGTTCCTTTATTTGAGAACATGGATGAGAGGTTGCTTGATGCCATTTGCGAGCGGCTGAAACCATGTCTATTTACAGAGAGCACATACATAGTTCGAGAAGGAGATCCAGTTGATGAAATGCTTTTTATCATTCGTGGTCGCCTGGAGAGTGTGACTACAGATGGTGGGAGAAGTGGTTTCTTCAACCGCAGTTTACTCAGGGAAGGAGATTTTTGTGGGGAGGAGCTTTTGACCTGGGCACTGGATCCCAAATCCGGTGCCAACCTTCCCTCTTCTACTCGGACAGTGAAGGCACTAAGAGAGGTTGAGGCCTTTGCACTCATAGCTGAAGAGTTGAAATTTGTAGCCAGTCAGTTCAGGCGCCTTCATAGCAGACAAGTTCAGCACACCTTCCGATTTTATTCGCAGCAGTGGAGGACTTGGGCTGCGTGCTTTATTCAAGCTGCATGGCGACGTTATTCCAAGAGGAAGAGTCTGGAGCTTCGTCGGAAGGAAGAAGAGGATGAAGCAGAGGCAGATGGTAACCGTAGCAATATGAGAGGAGGAGGTTCATATAGTATTGGGGCTACCTTTTTGGCAACCAGGTTTGCGGCAAATGCTCTCCGTGGCGTTCATCGGAATCGGAATGCCAAGACTGCCAGGGAATTAGTGAAACTACAGAAACCCCCAGAACCTGATTTTACTGCAGATGATGCAGATTGATTTGTCACGGATGACCACTCGTTTTAAACCCTGTCAACTGACTGTTATTCTGATATTAACTTTGCTCACAAGGGCTAGAACAATGTATGCTCTTTCTAGGCGGTTGAGCTAGCGTCTCCCGCGTTGTCCTCATAGCAGTGATCAAGTTAAATCAACTAGTCCTTCAGCGTCCTCTCAATTTATATATAAAATATACTTTTAATCGTGAAATCAACCCACAATCTGTACATCTCAGAATCAGAAACCAGAGAAGGCAATGGTAAAGAAACTTGGTTTTTACAGGCCATGGAAGGAGAAGAGATTCAAAGGTCAAGAGGGGACGGGTTTTGACATTTGTTTTTCAGTACTTTGGCTTGTTTTTCTAGATCAACTTCGGGTGTTTTCTTGGTCAATTACATGGTGATTCTGTTGACGTGTCTCTGTATTACTTGTTTCATCCATGGTTTTAAAATTGTAGTTTCTTCAACATCAGTAATTCAGGGAAGTCAATTGCGCGAAAGTAAGCTCAGCTTCATTCAATTTTAGATTCGTTGTGATTTCATGTCGATCAAGCCTCCAAAAGTTCAGTCAATTCCTAGAAAGAGCAACATAAACTCATAATTAGGTCATAGCTAAGAGAAATTGTTAGATTTAAGTCTCTTACATCATTCATAAACTGAACTAGGTTAATAAACATAAGATAAATGGATGAAAAATAGTAATCCTCACTTCCTATTGCATGCGTTCCCGTGTTATATCGGTTGGTCTAGTTTCCAAGTGACGTGAAACATTGAACATATATTTTCCATGCCCATGTATTTTGTCATGCCACGATTCCAATGGCCCATACGTTTCCTTTCATTGGATGAACCAACAGGCAATAGCCATGCAGAAAGCATTGGGGAGACCTGCTTCAACATAACTCTTTGAGTCGAGCACTAAATTAGTTCCCCTGGCAAAATGAAATCTCACTGTCGAAAACCATCGAAATCTGATGTAGATAGAATACCAGATTGGTGGCTCGCGCTGCATCATAGGATGAGTTAAAAAAAAAAATTTAACATAAAAAAGAATATTCAGACTTCAGATGATGCAACATTTTTAAAGGAGAAAGAAAAATAAGGGACTTGGTAATTGATTCAAATGGGTTCAATAACCTCGTTAATATAATAATATGATTATGTAAAAAGCCAAAGACAATAAAAAAAACAACAATGACTATTCGAAAAATGAACGCTTGTCAATATTATAAGAAAATATCATCTAAATATTCTTAAAAGACCTCAACGATATTATTTGATAACAAATCAAAAATTAAATGAGAATGAGAACTATATAAAGAGAAAAAAAAAAAAAAAATTGAAGCTTAATTACTAGCAAATCAAACACTAAATGACGAATTAAAAAAAATCAATTTTAAAAGAGGATAAAAAACCTGACTTGAGTCAGCATGTCAGATTTGCGGTTTGGTTGTGTGGTCGGGGTAATCCCATATGAAAGAAATTGAATAAAAAAAATAAAGACAAATGAAATAAAAAAAAAACTACTCAACCTGGGTTAGCTCGACTAACTCGTGACCCGGGATGCGAGATTGAGTTAACATCATAGAAAGGAAAGCGACTAAAATCGCAAAGATGAAGACCCAACAACATAATGTTGAATGATGAAAATGAAAAAAAAAATCAATTTAAAAAAAAAAACTGAAGTCAAATCAAACTAATTTTCAAAACCCATGACCCGGGTTACCCCATAGAAGACAAACTCAAAAAAATCATGAAGCAAAATTCTCAATCATCCAAAAAAAAAAAAACAAACAAACACACATAGCAATCAATAGAATGAGGACCAAATCTAATATAAAAATTAAATGAAATAAAACAATGAGGGATAAAATTAAAAAATAAATCAAGAAAATAATAATAATAAATAGCAATAAAAAAAATGAGGACTAAATATGATATAAAAACTAAATAAAATAAAATAACGAGGGATGAAATTGAAAAATAAAATAAATCAAGATAAGGATAAAGAACAATAAAAAGAATAAGACCAAATATGATATATGTAAAAAAATTGAAGGAGGATGAAATTGAAAAACAATTCAAATTTTATAAATTATTTCAAATAAAATAAATAGTAATAAAAAGAATATGGACAAAATTTAAAGGAAAAAACAAATTGAAGGGGAAATCGTGAAAATCCAGGGAAAGTGAGAAAAAAAAAGATTGTTTGTGTCAATTCAATAGTCTGTTGACCACGCACATCGTCCTAGAATGGAGTGGTCCTCCAGACAATTCAAAGTTTCTCCTGGAAGCAACCGTTTGGCCACTAGACCAACTCTCATGCATTGCTTGAATGGTGCGATCTCATTTCACGCACTGACACGTGTAATGTACACATCAATCATTTTTTAAAAAATAATAATATTTATATGCATTCAATTACTAAAACATCCTTTAATCAACTTGTTTATAATAAAAAAAAAACCATGATGAAAAAACACAAAAACTCTTCACACCAGCTTAAATGTTTTTACTTTTAAGAATAAATAAGTTATTTTAATGTAATTTTAAAAAATAAAAATATAAAAAAGCTCCTGTTCCATCCGAAAATGACTCTTGAAATATAGTGAAAAGACCGTTCTACTTCTATTTAGAAGGCTTAATGATTTTTCTCTGAAAGTCAAAATAGTGATCTTATCGTTTCAATCAACAATTATTTAAGTTTGTGAAACAGTACTGGTCGCTTGTAGAATTCTTGCTAATACGAAGGCAATATATATCCTGCTCAAGTGGTGTAAATCCTGCATCAGCAAACCAAGTCATCCGCAGAATTAGACTCCGATCTCTCTTTAAATATGCTCCGGTCCACGTCAATCATCTCACCTCCTTCTACAGTACTACTGCATGCCATCAGAGGCAGCATGATATTGCTCCATCGCCTTATAGCAGCTATCTTCCCTCCCAACGCTACATGCAGGAAAATAATTCATTGACAACGTAATAACGTGATGTCAATAAATAGTTGGAGAATTTAGTGTAAAATATTCACAATTATTTTCCAAAAAAATACATACAGTTATTGATCATACATTGTCTTATATATAGTCAATGCTTAATATATTCAACTCTCCAATAATTAATTCAATTTAGAATCTCGAAAATAATAGCCTCGAATATATTATGATTTTGAGAGAAGCGTATCGTCTCCCACTTCTTCTGTTATTAGCTGAAATGGATACTTTATTTGCAGAAGCCACCGACCGATAGCTCAGAGCCGTGTTTGAGTGGAACGTTGAAAAGTGGAACGACAGAGACGCACCACTCCGATGAAGAGCAGCTTTTCATTAATAAAATAAGGAGAGAAGGGTGGCCTTCGTGTGGTAAGCACACTCCTTCCATTTGTTAATTCATTGTATAATATCATAATATCTCATCCTCTCTCTCAGCTACAATGTGCTCTCCGATTCAGCAATCCTTTATTTTATTCTTTTTAGTGGGTTACGGTCTAGAAGGATCGGATCCTTTTATTTTATTTTTTAATTTTGAAGTGCGGAAATAGTGGTGATTTGAAGTTTTTTTTTTTTTAGAAATATATTATAATAATATTGTTTTTATTTTTTTTAAAATATATTTTTAATTTCAGCACATCAAAATAATTTGAAAATATAAAAAAATTAATTTTAAACAAAATAATTCTTAAATTTAAAAAAATACACATTCACAAACACTACCAAGCTAGCATCTAATTAATTGAACACATGTGAACTTGTATAAAACTAAGCAACATGTTTTCAAGTACAAGAAATTTTGGATAGGCTATTTAGCTTTATTTTGTTCGAGAATTGTAGAAGGGCTCCGTCATGATTTCCAAGAAATTGCTGGGCAGGAATCCCACATGGAATTAATAACAAATTTAACTTGTAACATTTTAACAAGATCATCATCTAGGGTTAGAGAACTTTTATATATATATATATATATATATATATATATATATATATATATATATATATATATATATATATAACTAAATTGATGCCCCGAGTATGTGATATATGAATCAATATAAAGACAAATTGAACCTTTTTTTTATTTTAAATTAATGAAGTCCTAAAATTGGATATAGTTCTTAAATAAAAAAAAATTTACTCAATTTATTTTAAAATTAGAGAATCTCTTACTCTATAAAATCATCAACTAAATAAAATATAAGATTAACAAACTAAATAATAAATCTTATAAGAATAATTTTTTTTGTTAGAGTTAGATGCAAAAGAATTTTGATGTTGGATTTAATTTCACGAAATAACTAATGAAATTTAATTGATATCACGATTCTGAAAAGCAATATTAATTAATTATTATGGTTTAATACTACATATATATTATTTAACCAGAATTTTTTTACAGCTGTGTTAGTTCACCTATTTTTTTTACTGTCTATATATGCTAGTTGCCCAATATTCGCCAAAACTCCTTCAGTATAGACTGGCAAAATATCTTTTCTTCAAGAATCAGTATTCTTTATCGGGGAGGTTATCCTTATCTGCCCTTTAATCAAGTGATAAAAAGAGGTGTCATCGATCGGACTCCATGCATGACGATTCTTTGAGATTTGGTTGCACCAACTTGTTTCAAACACAGCAGCCTCATAATAATTAATTCAACGTTCACTTATGCTCGAAAAATTGAACTTTTGACTTAACGACACTTTCACTTTATTAACCTTATAGATCTTCATCAACTTGCAAATTATCTTTAAGACCTGTCTCGCGCGAGCATAAAATCATAAAAGCAGAATTCTTCTATGGCTTATAATGAATGTTGTGAAAAAAAAATCCTAGTTTTTATCTCTTTTAGCCTAAAATAACCATATTGGAATCCAATACGTATAGACATTGCCATCAACTAAACATGTCATCTCATCAATTTCACCATTTGATCATCAACAATCTCTTTAAATGTGAAATATGCTTCATTAGAAAGTAAAAAAATTCAATGTATATTAGACAAAATACATTTAAAATATTGAGATGGTGATGTATTAGACAATATATTTTTTTTATATAAAAAATATTGAAAGAACGAAATACTGGCTCAACTCAGATCAATCATGCGAAACCGCGATATGAGGTATTAGACCATGATAACCCTATGAAATTCAAATTAAAACAAAATAGAAAGCCTAATCTCAATCAACCAAATATTAAAAGCCTAAAAAAAACATTTAATTAAAAAAAAACCCAGGAAAATAGACTTGAGCAAACCTAGATTGGTAGCTCATACTACGCCACAGGCTAGATCAAATTGTTTCTAATATTAAAAAAAAATGATTCTCAAAGGATGGTAGTGTTTTAAGCAATTGATTTAATTTAATTCAAAACTAAAATTTCATAAAAAAACTAAATTTAACAAAGAACGACAAATAAAAAGACCCAAGATAACTCGAGCCATTTTCAAAATTAGTATAAAAATCTTATAGAAAACAAGTAAAAAAATAATGGAGCCCAATCTCCAATTAAATCAAATATTGAAGGATGAAGTTGAGAACACACAAGCTCAAAGAAAGAAAGAAAATGAACCCGGACGAATCTTCTAAACCTGGGTTAATCTTTTAAATTCACAACCCGTTAAATCTTAGACCCAGGCTCAATCAATAAGATCATTTTAATTTTGAAGGATGAAATCGAGGAAAAAAAAACATCGATTTAAAAAATTTGACAAAATAAAAAAAAGCAAAAAAAAAATAGATGATGAAATTGCAAAACAAAAAATCAATTAAAAATGATCTGAAATAAAATAAATAGTAATCAAAAGAATATTGAGGATCAAATCTAACCGATAAAAAAATTAGAGGATGAAATTGAAAATAAGTTCTAATTCTATAAATGAATTCAAATAAAAAAAATATCAATTGAAAGTACAGGGGTCAAAACTGAAGAAAAACAAATTAAAAGACAACTTTAAACTTTTAAATTTTAGGAGATGGCCCTATCATGATGATTTAGAAAACATCAAGGAAGATCCTTTTTGGCCACCGTAAGCCACCAAACACGCCGCTTGAACACGACGAGACGACGAATTACTTACATTGCACACACCTACTTTGTATTTTTTTTTATTTATGTATTTATTATAAAAAAAATACCAAGATGAAATACGAATAATCACATGGAGACAAGTTAAATAATTTTTTATTTTAAAAATATTTAAGTAATTATACTGTGTAAAAAAATGAAAAGAAAAAGCTACCCCTTATCAATTCTGTAATGGACAATAACCCCATGAAAAGATCCTATTACCTTTTAATAAACAATTTAGTTCTTTTAATAAAGGTAAAATAATAAATTCAATGTTTTAATGGATAATGAAGCAAGATATTTTCACAGTACTTTTCCCACCGAGCTATAAGTTTTTGATAATATCTATTAACTAGCATACAATATATCCTTAATTGATAAATCCTCATCGAATTAAGGAATTTCTTGATATATAAGAATACTCCTGCACATTAATAATAGGGGTAAAAAAAACCGATTAAACCGAGAAAACTAAAAAAAATAACCGAAAAAACCGAACCGTGAAAAAAAACCGAGTAAAATTTTAAAAAAACCGACCGGTTTGGTTTCGGTTTTATAAGCCTGAAAACAAAAAAACCGAACCCAAACCGGAAAAAACCTGAGACAAACCGGAAAAAAACGAGCCAAACCGGTTTGAACCGGTTTTTATCCTAAAAAACCGAATCGAAACCGGTCAATTTGACCCGGTTTCGGTTTTAAAAAAAATTCGATTTAGTTTTTTTTATAATAAAAGCTGAACCAAATAAAAAATTATAACCGGTTTAGGAGATACTATGCGATTGTGAGCGATATTTTCGGTACATTGTTCTTTATTGCATGCATGATCTCGGAAAAACACTCTCGAAAGAGACAGCTTTTTACTGTCCTCGTCAATGAAGAGATTGCTTCGAACTCCAGAAGATGACTTTTAACTTGGCATCCCTTTTCAACCATGCATTGAGTATTAAACTTATTCTATGAATATGAATATTAGCAAAAGTACTATGTATTCTACGTTGTTTTTGGATTAGAAATACATTCAAATCAGTTTTTTTTTTTTTTTTTTTTTTTAAGATCGCCGCAAGCATTTTCAAATAAAGCTATAAATACTATGTGTTCTACGTTGTTTAAGTAAGCCATTAATAAACAGAGAGTTCGAAGAAATTGTGTGAGTGTTCTGCCCTTTTCTTTTCTTTGTACAAAACTCCAACATTTCAAGTTTATACCACCTAAGACACGATCGATCGATGGAAGCGCTGTAAATCATCAAATACATTGTGAAGTAGTCTTGAGATTAACAAGCATACAAAATCCTTCTGAAATATTATATGAAAATCAATAACTGTCGGAAAAGAATATTGATTAATTAATGAAATGGAGACGCATCCTGTTTTCCCCCATACAAGTCTACTTAGAGGTTGTACGTACATCTCTAATACGTCTCTTATTGGAGTCTTCATCATAAGCATAAAATCTCGAAAGAGTTTGCTCTTCACGATGTAGGGTATAACAGTTTCCCGGTACATGCTATGTTGCGAGGTGGTTCATTGTTTTTTATATACAAAAAAAAAAATAGGTTGTAAAAAATTATTTAATATTGTTATTAAATTCAATTTAATGGGTTAATCTTGAATTCTTTGAAACTGACTCCTTACCTAGTCTAGGTTTAATTTAGATCGCATGAAAATTGTTTCGACATGATCCAATTGACTTGGTGGATCCAAAGATAACCCAAATAACTAGTAAAAAACATGATTTAATTTTAATTTTTTTTAGGATGACATCTTTTTTTTAAAATATAAGACGGTGACATATTAGATCGATTCGAGTTTCCCAATTTAACCACAGTATTCGCGTCCCAAATCATGGACTCCACTGAATTTAACAACTTTGTTCTTTTAAAAAAAAACTATTTTTATTTTATGATATGATAACAAAAGTAGATGCTCGCAAAATTGAGAACTAACAAAATATCGAGATGTTTGTTTGAGACTACGATAACCTTATAGAAAACAAATCGAAACAAATTATGAAGATCAATATAAAATCAATCAAATATTGAAGGATAAAATTAAAAAATAAAAATAAAAAAAGATTTAATAAAAAATACAGAAGATGGAAATAAATAAAAAGAAGAACCATTTGGCATTGTTATTAAATCTAACCTAGTGTGTCAACCTTGACACATCATGATCTAATTAACACCTTGCCTAGCTTTATTTTAAAATTAACCAGCATGAGAGTTGCCGCTATGTGACCTATTCGACCTAGTGGATCCAAAACTAACTTGAACGACTGGTAAAAACATAGTTTGATTTTAAAAAAAAATTTAAGATGATATTTTTTTTGGAATATTGAGACAATAACTTATTAAAACAACCCAGGCTTCGCGACTTAACTTTTCAAGCCCGCAACCCAAATCATAAATTCTATTGGGTTTAAGAGCTTGATTTTAATTAATTTTTATTTAATGATATAATAACAAAAATAAACGTTTAAAAACTAAACACCAATTAAATACTAGGATGTTTGTTTAAGATTGCTATAAGCTTATAGAAAACAAACATAAATAAATTATGATGACGAATTCAAAATTAACAAAATATTGAAGAATAAAATTGAAAAAAAAAAAAAGAAAAGCTAAAAGCATTTAATGGGGAAAATGGATGGAAAGAAAACAATGGAAGATCCATGAAATTAAAAAATATAGAAAAAAAGAGAAACAATTTTAATTTTCTTAAAAAAGAATCACTTCCTTATATATATATATATATATATATATATAGGAAACCAAATTTATTTGGTGTAGTTAATCTTATGATCAAGAATCGAATAAGAGACGTAATAGAGATGTACACCCAACAAATAGGTAGCCTTGTATGGGCAAAAACAGGATGCGCCTGCCCCCATTTCATTTATCATCATCAATATTCCTTCCAGACAGTTTGTTTATGTAAAAATAAGACCCAATGCCCGTTGAAAACCGAGAAAAGTCTCGGAGCAATAATAATATGATAAAATGGAGGCTAATCTTGTTACTTTTTTCCAAATACAAACTGTCGGAAAAGAATATTGATTAATGAAATGGAGGGGCATTGGCATCCTGTTTCCCCCCCGATCGCTGTAAATGATGATGAGGATGCGCCACCATTTCATTAATCAGTATTCTTTTCCCCATGTTTATAAGTGCCCGTTGAAAACTGAGAAAAAGTCTCAGAACAGTAATATTGCTTGATAAAATGGATGCTAATCTTGTTTGTCCACATACAGATTTAACCTATGTTTAGGCCGCATAAAACCCTAATTAAAACCATACAACATGACTCTCTAAATGCCCCCAATATATCCATTTCCTAGTTTTAACAATCTCTTGCAGACATTATAAATTGAGTATGGTAAAGCATCGTTGCCCTACATATACTTTTCCTGAAATATGGACCGTACATGATAATTAGAATAACTAATGTTGTTAGATATATAAAGCATATTGGCCCCTTTTCTTCCACCGTAGCAAACATATTCTATATATACCCTTGTTGAGGCGTGTGTCCTCCACAGTCTGAAGTCTTCTCTTCTATATACCATCCTATATTCTAATCAGATCTTCATTATTTCCAGTCCAGTTTTCAATTCCATGGCCGCCAACCAGACATCCCTTAATATTGACGATGCCAGATTTCCCCTTCCTGGCCATGATTTTGAGCAACAAGCAACATCAGATATTGTTGAAACCAAAGACTTCGACTACTCGAAAAGATCACAGTGGCTACGTGCCGCTGTCCTTGGTGCCAACGATGGTTTGGTTTCCATCGGGTCATTGATGATGGGTGTCGGCGCTGTGAAACAAGATGTTAAGGCCATGATACTAACCGGGTGTGCCGGTTTGGTAGCTGGGGCTTCTAGCATGGCTATAGGCGAGTTTGTGTCTGTGCAGTCTCAACTTGATATTGAGCTGGCACAAATAAAGAGAAACAAGCAAAGAAGGGATAGCGAAGAAGTACCGGAAGAAGAAGAGGGAGAGAAGGCGAATTTGCCAAGCCCAACGCAAGCATCTGCAGCTTCAGCTATTGCCTTTGCACTTGGTGCATCAGTGCCAGTTCTAGCTGCTTCTTTCATAGGACAGTACAAGTTGAGGCTGGGAGTGGTGGTTGGGGCAGTGACCTTGGCTTTAATGGCGTTTGGGTGGTTAGGGGCTGTGTTGGGGAAGGCACCGACTGTTAAGTCATCCCTTAGGGTTTTGATCGGAGGATGGTTCGCTATGGCCATCACCTTTGGCCTAACCAAGTTGATTGGGTCAACTGGGTTATGAGCATAGCAGTATGTTCCACCCTTCTCTCCCGGTACAATTAAATTCCATGCTGTATAATTGTTTGTGTTGTTTATTTTCTTTCCTTTTTCCTTTTTTTTTTTTCCAGTAATGTACGACGTGTGCATGGGAAGGAGAGGTTCTTACTGTATATATTTCCATTCCAGAATATTTTCACGTTTCGTCTCGGATCATTTAATTTATAATTCATAATATTAGTTCAATATTTATGATTCTAATTTAAATTTTAAAATAAATTAATTTTAAATTATACAATACAAGCATAAATATACAATGTCAATTATTTAAATATAATTTTAAAATTTAAAATATTTCTAAATAATTAAGATTTAATAGAACTTTATATTTAAAGTAATTCAACATAAACACAATACCAAAATATTAAAAAAATAAAAGGTTTTAATTCCAAAGATGCATAAACCAAATATCATCTCGCATGGATATAAAAGAAATTATTAAAGAAATATAAGGTCCAACTCTTTAAATTTGCCTTTTGGTACTGGCAATATATTTAAAAATAATCATGAAATAAATAACAAGTGGGAACTTCAAGAAAAGAAAGGATGATGAAGGCTAGTAAACTTTTTTATAACAATTTTCTTTTTTTAAAAAAAAAACAATGAATGACAATGATACCAAACTAGCCCCTAGTTATCATAAAAAACATATGCATAGTTTCTTGCAAAACTACTAATAAATTGATAATTTCATATTTAATAAAAATATATCTTAGAAAGCATAAAAGAAATTGGTTTTTTGGAAAAAAATAAAAAATAAATAAATTTATTTGTTAATGAAAACTTTGATGCGGAACTCGTAATTTTTTGCTTCTTATTTGAACCTGAACTCATCGGAAACATTCTCAAAAAAAAAAAAAAAAAACCAAATATCTAGAGAAATGGCTAGCATCGCTCTAAATTATTTTATTTCTTCGTCACATCCATCTGCAAGTATATATCAAGTATTATTATTACCTATATTTTGCTTCATCAATTCCCTAGCAATAAGATAAAAAAGAAAGAAAAGAGTCAGGCATTTGCATACAACTGTGTACATTTTATGCAGCAAACATAAGAAACAAAAAGAAAGAGAAAGGAAGCTAACCTAAGAAACCGAGTGAATTTAGTCGGCTCAGTAAAATATGTGATCTAAATTATGAAATTATAATAATTATATAAAAAGTAAAATTAAAATAAATTATAAAATTTTGAATGATAAAATTTTAAAAAAAATCAATTAAAAATAACTTAAAAATAACCCGAGTTAACTTGTCAAACTCACGACGATGGGTTAACTCCAAAAAAATTAAATTAAAAAAAAATAATGAATTTAATGAATTAACAAGGTAGGTTCTGTTTTGAAGGCACGGGATGTAGAGTTGGTTTGGGTATATATTTTTGTTAGACAACTGAATCACTTGCTTATTTAGAGATAACTAGATAATTCATAAGCTGGTTAGATAAAAAAAAATTAAATATAAAAAGTTGTTATAGCATTGATAACATTTTTTTTTCTAATAAAAGAACTCAAAATTTAAAGCATATTAGAAGATATATTATATTATAGATCGACCTAGGTTAATCTAGGTTAACTTATCAAATCTGTGATCCAATTCATGTGATTGTGATAACCTCATAAAAAGCTAATAAAAACAAATTATAAAGCTAAATTCTCAATCAACTCAATTTTAAAAGACAATATTGAAAAAAATTAATTAAAAAAGAACAAAAAATATATATATGAGTCAATTTGAATTAACATGTAAAACTCGTGATCCAGGTCACGAGACTAAGATAAATCCATAAAGAGCAAATAAGAAAAAAATATAAAGTTCAATTATCAAGTAACCCAATCTTGAATAATAAAATAAAAAAGAGCAAAAAAAATGAACGAGTCAACTCGAGTTAACACATTAAAACAAAAACTTAAATCATGAGACCGAGTTAACTTCATAAAAAGTACATCAAAAAAATAATGAGATTTAATTTCCAACAAACTCAACATTAAAATAACAAATGAAAAAAAAATTCTAATTTTATGACTAGATAACTACATAAAAAGTACTTTGAAGAACTAAAAAAAAGAGAGAAAATATCGGGTTGCTAGATAGTAAAATTAAAAATAAAAAAAAGAGCTAAATAAAATTTTTTTTTCTCTATGTTAATAAAAATAAAAATAAAAATCTAGCTGTGTTTACTATTTCGGATTTCAGTGCATATGGAACCTAGTTTAATCTGCAATCAGTGACTTGGCAACCACAATATCTAAAACCACCATTAGGAGGCTGCGAGCGAATATTCCCATGATGGGCACTCCTCTGGTCCTGTTAGTGGAACAGTCCAAATCTATATTGTAGGCCCAGAGAGAACAAAATTACATTCTCTACCATACTGACACAAAAGGGCTGGAAGGAGCATATAATTACATGATCTGCCCTTCCGCCAACACTGTTAAAGGTTAAAAGTTAAAACCAGGTAGGGCCGCCTGGTCTGGGAATTAACAACGAGGAAAAACTAAAATATCTGGGTAGCTAGTTCACTGTTGAAAGCCACCCCAGATCTTTTAGCTAGTTCACTGTTCATATATCTCTTATTATTTTATTTTATAAATTTACTTTTTACCCGACAAATCCATGACCTTTTTTTATTAACAACATTGTTTTTAGGGTAAAAATTTTAAACAATTAAAATAAAAGTTCAAATTATTTAAATTTAGTAGAAAACATATATTTTTTAACTAAAATTTTTTTTATTAGAAAATAATATAAATCATATCTTAAAACTTCACATAACAGCTTAAATTATTAAGTTAAAATGATTTTTTTAACGCTTTTTTTATTTATTTTTTTATTTTAATGAAGAATATTTTTTTTATAAAGCATAGTTATTTATATAAAAATCTATCATAACCATTAACCAATCTTAAATAAATAATAATATTTTAATTATTTTTATACGACTATATAGAAAATAAAAAATAATTAATGCAATGAAATAATATAAAATTTTATAATATATATTCTATTATCATTGAGAATTCATGTGTAGTTTTTTTTAAGAAAATAATGTGCATATGAGTTTCATATATAATTATTAAAAAAAAAAACATAACATAAAAATATCTAGGTTTCTTTAATAAAAACATGATATAATTAAATGATTTTTGAAACAATTTATTTAAAAGTATTTCATTTTGATACATAGAAAATAAAACTTAAAAATAAAAAAGGAAAGGAGGCCTCAAGTGATGGCATCTTGTTACCACAATCCAAAATTAGATCCAAGTTTCTACAGAGAGTTTAGATAGAATATCCTGTGTTTTCTCAGGAGAGATTACCAGAAGGATCTCTACCTCATTTACAACCATCTGTGTCTGAAGCATAGGAATCAGAGCCCATGAAGGAATCGGCATCCTCGGTGTAGCTTAAGTTGCCACTATTACTTGTTTTCTTCACGATGGCCGGCCGGGAAAACCAAGTTCTTTCCCCTTCTGTTTATACAGAATATATGGACAGAAAAAAATACATAGGTGCAAGAAAATGAAATCGACATTATTGGTTACATATTGTATATAGAGATTCCTCAAGATTACATTGCTAAGATACCCAGATTTTCAAGAATATTGATCAGAAAATGTTTCTTAATTAATTTATCCTTTGATTATTTTATTTAGTCAGATCATTAATTTTTTTTTTATCTTTTAATATTGTATTATTTGGTGATTTGGTTTGATAATTTGTTTTGCACTATTATCTCTCATCAAGTTATTATATTTTAAAAAAATCCTTAGTTCTTGATTTTATAAGAATTTATTAATTGTGAGGAATTTATAATGATGGGACCAAAACTAAAAACTTGGTAAGATAGAAGCCTTTCTTTTTAAAAAAACAAAACAAAAGGGTGTTAACGCCTGTTAGGCTTAATTTTTTTTTCAAGTTTATACCTTGATACCTTGAGTTTTAAAATTATATGATTTGGTACATAACTTTATTAATTTATGGTATAGTTTGAGGAAAAAGAACCTCGTAGAAAAACGATGAAGAAAATAGAAAGAGGTTGGTTGTTATGATGTTCTTTATCAAATTGACCACATTTGATGTTAGTGTCCCTCTTGATAAGAGAAGTGTCACTAAATTGTTTTTGAGTTTTTATTATCCCTTGAAAAAGTAAATTAGGATTGAGAGATTTTTCTTATTTGTTTTTTTTTTATATGTTTTTTAACCAATTTGAGGATTCTTTGAATTGGGTAATTAGTTTCTTGAGGTTGAGTGTTTTTCAGTATGTTCTAGGTCAAAATAGGTTAAAAATTAAATTTTAAGGTAAAAAAAAAAGGGTAAAGCTTGAACTTTTAGCCACCTTTATAGTGGTTAAATCTTGGACATGTAAATGATGTATTGTCTGTTTTTTTTATAAAAAAAATATTGAGCAAATGACCAATTTCAAAGAAAAAAAAAAAATTAAGGCTCAGCTACGTAGAGCCAATAGGCTTGCATAGTTGACCTGCTTTTTTTCCTGCCCGAATGATACTAACTTTCTTAAGAATGAAATAATTTAGAATATTGTATGTATAATTTCTTTTAGATTTTTAGATTAACTATGAATGATTTTTATATGTTATTTTATGTGATTTCATTTATTTTTTACTTCATTCTTAATCAATGTTCTTTTTGTGTAGCTCATCATAATTATTATTTTTTATTTTAGTAGGTTTATTAATTTTGACGACTGATTTTTATTATCATATAATTTAATAAAAAATAATTTAAGAAAAATAAAGTTATTAAACTCGATCAATTCCATCACTCGGATCATATATTTAACAAGTTAACCTGTTTTAATTTAATATATCATTATCCAACGTATTATTATCTTGATATTAGAAAGAGGACATCATCTTGAAATTTCTTTTCTTTTAAGTCAATTTAAGTTAAGCTAATATAAAAAAAATATATCATCTTAAAATTTATAATCCAAGTTAAGCTAAGTATTTCCCATGACAACGTCCGTGTGTTGTATTATTGTTTTTATGTTTTTGAGCACACTTGCATTAAAATTATTAGGGTGATATTTTTTTTTATTTAAGCTTATTTTTGGAATGATAATAGGATATTGTCTATGAAACAACAGGTGTCCTAGTGTGATTTATCATAATTATATGTTTATTATATGACTAGATGAAACGAACTTATTAATTTTTGGAATGATAATAGAATATTGTTTATGAAACGAGTGTCCTGTTGTGATTTATCATGATTATCTATTTATTATATGAAGTGAACTTATTAAATTTAATTGGGCATATATATAACCGAGTCATAAATTTTTATTACTTTCAAAAAACACACTAATAGTGCACGCAAATAGTGCCTAAATAATTTTTTACGTAAAAAAATATATTTTGATCCAGCTACTAACGTTGCGCGGGCACAGGCGAGAAAGAACGAATTGTCACGCTCAAATCCAACATCGACAATTGCCTGGATCCATACGTTGACGCGAGGACGGAAACAAACTGCGAGTTCGAGTGCGACTGTGTCTGAGAGAGAAGCTTGAACGCAACAGGAAGCGAAGGAACAATAAAACAATAATTATTATAATATACAGCCTCAAGGGACTGATTCACCTCCAACACACTGAGTTTGACAAATATACTAGTTTGGCAGCGAGATATTCGTTCGCCGTAGGATTCAGAGCAGACAAACAAAGAGAACAGCAATTGCTCAACAAACATTCATCGAAGGAGGAACACACTCATTTAAGGAGAGTCTTGATAATAGCTTTCACATTCAACTTCTTGAGATCTGTGTAAGATTGACCACAGCCTACAAACATGACCGGTGAGCCAGAGATGTAAACCATCGACAGTGCAGCTCCGACCTACACTCATCAAAGAGAATTGCAGGCAGCATTTAGTTGGTAAATATAACAAATAACTCAAAAGGAAGGAAAAAAATAAATAACCGCCTTCTGTAACTCTACCTTGTCATCGATTGTGTCAAACTTGGTGAGCAAAATCCCATCAATTAATCTAGGATTGGGTGAAGTTGATAGGTCCGCTAATTTCTGCAAAGAAAAAGAGCAAGGGATGTTGCTTTATAAACTGAGAGCGGATGCAACAAAACAACAGCGAATGCGAGGATATAAGAACTAAACCTGATTGAACTTTGATAGCTGATCAACAGCATCATTTCCTACCAAGGCCTCTCCAACAAACAAGACCAGATCAGGATTGTTGAGGTTAATTAACTTTGAGAGAGCTCTCATTAATGGTTCATTGTCCTGAAGCACATGAAAATTGAATTAATAAAAAAAGCAAATAGAAAAGCCAGGTAAAAGTAAAACATAGATCCCCCTTGGTTCTTCTATTCTATCTAACTCTTTTTGTATTGACTTTAGCATTTTGATACTATAATGGTGTTCTTACAGAAAAAGTTTCCGCAAAATTTCTGTAGCAAAATCAAGAGTCAATCAATTAATAACAAAATTTGACCACACCAGATAGTAGGTCAATCTCCTTGATAAAACATTAAATCATAAAGCACCTGCATTCGGCCAGCAGTATCAACGAGAACAACATCAGAACCATTGCGTGTAGCCTCCTGAATTGCTTCCTTTGCAACAACCGCTGGATCTTTCTCATAGCCCTTTTCAAATATAGGGATCTAACCAGAGAAAAAAGACGATCACGTCAAGCTTCCTTTACAGGCATGAATCACAGAAACAAACAAGCACTGGATCTAGAGGCCAGAAAACTTCAACAACATTAATATGTGGGTATCAATTCTGTACCTGAAGTCTACGTGCATGAGTCCTCAGCTGCTCAACAGCTCCTGACCTAAATGTATCACAAGCAGCCATCATAACACTGACCTTATGTTGCAGAAGCCAGTATGCAACCTGCAGCATGACATGTAAAAACAGCCTACCCAATAAGGAAGCGTGACTTGATGATAATTCAATAATAATAATCACAATGATACGAGCTTAGCTTCACCTTAGCCAGATTTGTGGACTTTCCAACCCCATTGACACCAACAAAAACAACAACATATGGTTTCCTCTGTTCCCTTGCAGCATGTACATCCCTCAATATGTCAATAGAGCGTCTAGGAGTTAAAATACGGACAAGTGCTTCTTCCATAGCAGCCTGCAGCCATAAAATCAGTATGAAAGTGAGATTAAGCTTATTCCTAAATCAAAAGGGAAAGATGAAAAATGAAGACACTTTTGATATAACAAACCTGCACTGTGGAAGATATCCTTGTGAAAGATGCCAGCTTTTTACCTTCAAGACTAGCCGCAACTGATTCACAAAGCTTCTCGGCTATCTCCTCAGCCTGAGATTGCCACAGGACAGTAACTCCATAAGAATGTTAAATAGGACAGGGAAGTATGATTGACTGAATATCTAGCAGATACAGGAACATACCACATTCTTGGTCATGAGCCTATCCTTGAGAGCTTTCAAAGCTGGCTCTAGGTCTGCCTTCTCCAAGTTTGCCTTACCAGCAATACTGAGCCAAGGAAAGCATAACAAAATTCATTTAAGGGTCATATGAGGAAGAAAAGCCTAGTCCAAATAATGAGATTCAACTTTGATTGAGTTCAGTAGGAGAACCCTTGAAAAAGGAATATCATGCCCATTATACATACCAACAGACAGTTTGACAAAGTCAAACCCTGCATATCTAATGCTAGCCTCCCACATTCTGTCTAAAGATTCATGCATAAAGTTTGTTACACATCTCATAACGACAGGAGAGACAACAGAAATAATTGTGGAAGCATGCATTCATGGTGAAGGGAAAAAATGCCAACTGGGCAAGCCATCACCCCAGTCTCACATACACATCAATCCCAAGGAAGAAACTTCTCATAAGATGTTAAATTATAAATAGAACAGTTAGATATATACTGTGAATCATATACCTTATTCATTAAAGCATAGAATAAGCTTGAACTTTTCTACATAATAGATTTGCCAGAGAACACTAAGAGACGTAATGACGCTCAATTGATAAAGCAAAGGTAATAACTATCTAATTACCCAAAAACTAACTGTACATTCCAAAAACCCATGATAATAGTTATTGCTGGAGTCTTTAACTCAGATGCCACAATGACAAACCCCAAAAACACTAGTAAAAGTCACAAGAGGCTGCATTTTTTTTTTTTGTAAAAAAAATAGACCTTGAAGAGATGCTCTATATCCAGTACCTTAATGATACACAACTTAATGGATTGGTTGTAATCAAAGCAATGAATAACAAGGATTTAGATGGCAATGTTTTACCTCTGGAACATAGATGAAAACCATCCCTTCTTCTTAGCATCAGGCTTGCTGTCCTTACCAACTTCCTCATCTTCTTCATCCTCCTCGCTGTCACTGCTAATTATCTCTTCTTTGTCCATCATGCTTTCACCTTGATCGGCTGCCACAACTTGTATATTCTCATTCCCATTCTCCTCCACAGGATCCGTAAAATCCAATTTCGCAACTTTAGGTGAATCATCCCAAACTCTATTCTTCTTTGTTATCTTTTTCTTCGGGTCCGCTTTCGAATCCTTGCTAACAACAACACTAGTATCAGTAGTTTTTTTCACACCTTTACTTTTCAGCTTCTGAAGTTTGCTGACATCAAAAGCCCCATTATTGGATCTCGCATTTTCTTTACCATTAGCAAGACCCATCCCTCTATTTCCTTCACCAACAACATTATGGTTCCCATTGGAGTGTCCATTCTCCAACTTCCTACCTTTCCCATCATCACCATCAGCCTCCTTCGCATCACTCTTATTTTTTTTATTCCCTCCATCAAACCCACCACTACCCTTTTTCACCACCTGCTGCTTCCTCCCATCATTCCCCATCGGCTTCACTTTCCTCAACTCCTCCGCCCTCGCCTCCTTCCTAAGCTGCCTAAAAGTCTCATCAAAATCAAAATACTCCACACGCTTCGGATCATAAATCTCCGAAAACTCACGCTTCACCATCTCCAACAACTCATCCACATACAACAAATGGAGAATTCGCTGATACACGGCGACAAAAACGAGACCAAGCTCGTTATGGAAAGTCCATTTAAGCGTGTACGAGGCAGCACCAGGAGCATCGTAATTATACGACGCCGCACCTGATCGTTCCTCCAACAGACAAGATCGAATCAAAGTATCGATCGGCGATCCTTTTAACGCATTTCCTAGCTCTTTACATGTCCATAAAATCAATCCTCCTCTAGTAAATATTAACAACTGCTCTAACATCTTCCAATCTTTTTACCAAACCTGCAGCAACCAAACCAAATTGAGTCCAATTAACCATAAAAATTGGTGCAAATCGTAAAAGAAAAAAGTAAAAACGTAGGGACAGAGAACGGATCGGCGGCACAAGAAATTGTTGTTAGAGATCTGTGGATGGATAAATAAACGATTAAATTCGAAGGTATCGAAAGAAATAACTTACCTAATTTCCTGTTCTAGAAAATGATTCGAAAGGGAGAGAGAATTTACTAAAAGCAAAGGGAAAGGAGTAGTACAAGACAAGAAAAGAAAAATAAAAATCAATGTGAGGATTTGTGAACATTCGGTTATTTATATGATAAGGTTTTTTTTTTTGGGTAATTAATTGAATTGGGGGGGGGGGGGGGGGTTTTGACTAGGTTAGTTGGACGGCGAAGAAAATTTGGACACGCCGTCACCACGGACTGACCTTTTCCTTCCTTTTCTTGAGTCCGGAAAATATTAACGGGGTTAAAACGTAAATTAACCGCTTATTTTGACTGTTTTTATGGGCGTTCCTGTACGCTGTTACGCGTTTGACGGTCTGGTTGGGTGTGGAAGGAGTCCTTTGTGACACGGTTTTTAAACTCGTCCCATTCAAGTTCTGGTTTTCAGGTTTAGATTAGGTTATTGGGTTTTTATCGGGTCATCGAGTTATCCGAGTCAATTTATTTTTTTTAAAATTAAAAAGATATTGTTTTAGTAAAAAAAAACCAACGGGTTACAACCGTGTTTTTTACCGGGTTTTGTCGGGTCGCATGGGACACCTCGAGTTTTGCCTTTTTCTATTTTTTTAAACCCGGTCCTGTTCCAGCCCTGGGTCGATCCGCTAGGCCAGGCCGGGTTTCAAAACTATGTTTCGTGGAGTTTGGAATTAAATTTCAATATGTTTTATATTGGATTTTATTTTTTTATTTTAAAATAAATTTTTTAATATTTTTTAATTATTTTTATATGTTGATGTTAAAAATAAATTTTAAAAATTAAAAAAATATATTATTTTAATGCATTTACGAGAAAAAAACACTTTGATAAATAACCGCTATCACACTTTTAAATACCTTATCAATATCATATTAGTTAAAGTCTATTTTAAAATATATATATATATATATATATATATAAGAGTAAAAAATTATATGAAAATATTTTTATTATTTTTGATAAGATATGGATTTTATATTCACTTTTCTTTATATCTATCTTTTTTTTCAAATTAAATTTCAAAAAATAATTAATAAAATATCATATTATTTTGTATACACCATAAAATTTTTCGGTGTAGAAGCAAAATTGAAAAGGAATGATTCAACTGGAACTGTATTTATAAAATCTTCTATGCTAATTTTAAAATTAATTTAAAAATAGTTGAGTTTTGATGTTTTAAGAGTATTATTGAACATAATTTTATTTTAAGTTATATAAAAAAGTTAGTATCAATTTTGGGTTCAAATCACAAAGTTTACATTTGATTAAAGTTTTATTAAAAAAAATAGATATAAAAAAGATGAAAATATATTTGAATAAAAAAACACGGATGAACATATAAAATAAATATTTTTAAGTTCATTTATATACTTTTAAAATATAAAGCAGAGAGAGCCATATATTTTCTTCCTTCATAATCTTTATTTTTATTAACAATAATCAAATTTTATCTAAAATACCTTGAATAAAAAAATTCATAAAATTTAGCTTTAATGAAATATTTAAGAAAAAAAACAAGTAATACAGAAATAGTATAAAATTTAGCTTTATTTATTTGGTGCTTATTGCTTTTTATGGAATGATTGTAAAAATGCGTTGGAAAGTTGTGTTTGGATAGGCACAAGATGGGATTAGCCGTATTGCAATCATACCTGGATTCCAATTCCCAATTACAGAGACTAGTAAAGTTGTGTGCTTAAATTTTAATATTTTTTATTTTTTTAATAATTTCAATATATTAGTATTAAAAAAATTAAAAATATTATTATTAAAACATCATACACGACATTATTTTTTTAATGAAAGTTTGCCATCACCGCATCTTTAGCTCAGAACCTTGCCTTTTACAGAATGGGCTTGAACCTCGTCCATAAAATCAAGTCTTTATTTGATAGGGCCCTCCATGTTACATAACTCTGGGCTTGGTTGTCCAACGGGCCAGACAGGCAAGACGTTATTTTTCACAGAATTTTTTTGAGCAGGATGAGACTATGTTTCAAATTCCAAGGTTAAAGTTAAGCCTCTGCTTTTTTTTTAAAAAAAAAAAAAATTATTTTATATATATTTTTAAATTGTTTTGATATTAAAAATAAAAAATTATTATTTTATTATATTTTAAAATAAAAAATATTTTATAAACCAACTCAATACCAAATAACATGTGATTAGTTCAGACAATAAGCTCCAAACACAAACATTTCCAAGCCAAAACAGCAGTGGGAGTTGGGCAACAGCTATAATTAACAGCAAGAGATAGTGGCGCTTGCTTGAATGCTTCTGGGAACTTCTCACTTCAGCAATCAAAATTCTTTCCATGATCTTGATGAAGAACATATTCCCATACAAAAGCCTTCCCATAATGATACCGAGGGTTGGATAAATATCTGCTAATCTGTAACAAACGGTGGAATCATGAGTAAGTTGTGTTACCAATTACATGAAACGTGAGGAAAAAAAAAGAGAGAGCTCAACTAGGTATAGCTAATGGTTATGGAGTCACTATGTTTACTTACATTGCTTTGCACATAGGCTGAGCCTTATCCCAAGAGCTTCTCTCCATAAGCTCCATAAATGGCTTCTCCAAATGAATTAGCTTGTTTGGATAGTTGCATCAAGATTTGAACATGGCTTCCAAAATTCTCATACTCATACATTGCATTTTTTGAAGTGACTGAAAAAGTCTACTGGTGTTGATGTCTTAGCAATTCTGATCCAGAAGAAGGTCTGCAAGATTCCAAATTTGGTAAAACCAATTAAGCTTGACCCGTTTACACTTTCCAGAGGAGAAACTACGTACCATTCTTCTTGTTGTTTTAGTAAATTAAAGCTGAGAAAGTATTAATTGTCACTGGTATCCTTCAGTAAGAACATGGACCTTCAACCAAAAAAACAGGTACCAAGTTGACAGCAAGCACTCAAGAACCGAGCCACCAACTAATTAAATCTTGATTCATATAAAAACAAGAAACAAGAAAGGATGTTTCTAAGGTAAAGCTTCTACTAACGCTATGCTTAGTTAGCCACCACATCTATCTAAAAGAACTTCTCATAAAAAGGAAACAAGAAAACTGCAAGAAGTAATATCTGCACAACACATCATAATTGTGTGATGTATTGCTGCCTGGTTTGAGACAGACCATCTAGTTAATGACTAAGAATCCAGATTTACGTCCCTTGATCAGTCTGTAGAACCAGAAATGCTGTGTTATGACGGAAATTATTCTGTTCAGCCACCTCGGAAAAAATTAAAATAAGTAGGGGGCTTTTGCCTAGAACCAAAACGCATTTTGAACGTTGGAACATTTCGTTTTTTTTTTTTTTGTGCCTCTGAAAGATTAATTAAAATAGAGACTTTTCCTCAATGTAGAAAAGCATTTAGCTTAATGTAACTTGCTGTAGTTACTGAAACTGTTAGCTTTAGGGTTTTAGCTACTTGGCTGTGCCCGAAGAACCTGTTGTCAAATCAGTGAAGTATAGAAAGCATGAAGTAAGATTGGCCAACCTGTTTCTTTTGCCTCCAAAACAAAAAAAAAGGGGGGCTGTCTGAAAATTACCTCGTTCTAAGTTAAACTCCTGATACCAAGTTTTTCGAATCAATCCATTGAACAGAGTCGAGTTTACTAACAATATTTTCATCACTGCATATAATTATAATAATGAACAATGCTTATCTTAAATATTTTCGCTCTACCAGCTTTTTAATTTGTATAAATGTTAATTTGAAATTTACTAAAGAAGGAGCTGAATCTTTAAGATGTAAATCAAGTTATTTATAGATCTTATAAATATCTTAAATGTTTATGATGGTATAACAATGATGTCTTTGTTTTTTCTTGGAATAGTTTAGTTCTGCAATAATTTGATCTTTAATTAGATGGAAACCAACTAGGATGATATTACTCACTTTTTTTTTATAGAGCTGCAAGATGATTACATGGATAAAATGTTATGATCACAATTTCTATTATATTGGGATTTATATTGGGATAGACTTACTAATTAAGATCATCAAATAATATTTTTATATGGATAAACAAGGCAAGAGTGCATAATGAACCATCATGGATTCTTTCCCCTCAAGGTATGCTTAAATGGAATGTAGATGCATTTATAAATAAGGGACTATGAAGAAAATTTTCTTTGTATATTTTCTTATTTCACATGTTTTAAGGAATCCAATGAAGTTGAGGTTTTGTCGGTTTAAAAAATTCTCCTTTCGAGAATTCATTATTGTTATGTATCTTTTTAGAATTGGATTCTAGAATTTGATTCTTATAATGCAATTACTTGGATAAAAGAAAACAATGTCACGAGGTCATGGAGGTTACAAGGTATTTTTAATTATATCTCCAATGTCTATTTTATGCTTTCTCCTATGAATTCCACATATATCTATTGAGAAAGTAAACATGTCATGGATCATTTGACCAAGTAAAGGATTTATAAACAAGTTGATTTGATTGCATAGTTATAGTCATCTTTCATATATTTATATTTTACTTGATTTGTACGCTTTACTATAACAAGAAAGTTAATTAAGTTTAATTAATTCATGTTTAATTTGGAATTTTTCTAACTTGTTTTTTATTACATTTCTTCTCTTATTTAGCCTTTTTTTTTTTTTTTGGCTAAATGAGTTGATTAATAAAATTCTTGTTTTCCATCAAAAATAGATCACAACCATTCAAAATTACTAAAAAGTGTCAATGAAAAAGAAAATCTATTGTAACCTAGAAAAGAAACTCTTTTCATCCTATTTGATACAAAAATATATATTTTTTAATTTAATTTGATTACTATTTTAGTTTTCAATACTTTTTCAGTGATATTGAAATATTTCAAAAACAATTCAGGAGGGAATTAAGATTTATATGTATTTTCCATTACAAATATGGAAGGAAAAACATGGAAATGGGGAGCGGAATTGAAACTATAATAAAAATTGAGCAATTAATTGATACAAACCAAACTATTCAAAGATATAAAAAAATTATTTTAAAATTTTAAAAAATAATTATTTTAAAAACATGATAAATTACTTTTCCAAACATCATTAAGTCCGGTGCTGTAGCCGAGATGATGGTTGGAACTCTGGAGTCATACACCTACAGTATAAGACATTTAACAATTTCAATGATCCAGAGGCCACTTGCCATGAGCCATAATTTTCTTTGCCTATTTATTTTCCATCCCAGTCCACAGGCATTATTATTACTGCTTTAGGAAGGCAATCTTTATAAACACGCAAGCACTTTAAATGCAAACCAATACATCGATCTGGTTCCTGTCTTCTCTAATATATATATATATATATATATATATATATATATATAAAGAAAAGAGCTCCAATTTGCAAGTCAAAATCATAAGAGGAACATGGCGTTAATGGGTAGGACAAATGAGAGGTGGATAGCTTGGAATGTAATGGCAGCATGAATTTGTTGGTATTTTCTTGTCTTAATTAGTTTGTTCACGTTCTGATATTTGACATTGTGCGAACGTGCCATATACTGAGCAAAATGAATATTATTCATCATAACTGGTTGTGGGAAGAATATTCTCACATTCTTCAGATTTGAAGTAGGGAAGCTTCCAGGTAGTGCAATGGCTGCAAATCAAAGAGATTGAACACAATTACGGTACTTAGATATTATATATTATACTACTTGGAAGGGCTAGACTATTTTTTGTGTAAAAAATAATATTTGGGCGTTGAAATAGAGTAAAAAAATATAAAAAATCGGTCATGATAAACTTATAATAACATTGTCTTGGGATGAGTCAATCTGAAATATCCTGCTAAATTCGTAGTCCAGATCATGTGATTGGAATAACTCGGTAAAAAATTAAAGAGAATTATAAAGCTCAATTTTTTTATAAAAAAAAACTCGTGTAAACTTTTCAAGCCCGTAATCCGATTTATTAGACTCGAAGTACCAAATATGAAAAACCCATGAAATCCAATTCCCAATCAATTAAATATTAAATGATGAAACTGAAAAAAAAATTATACAAATGAATTTTAAAAAATAGAAATTAAAAGAATAATGATCATAATTAAAATAAATAAATAAATTTTATATTTAATCGAGGGATGAAATTGAAAAATAAAATCAATTTAGTAAAAGAAAAAAAAATAAAAAAGAATGAGAATCATTATATTATTCCATCAAACAATAATAACGGTCTGGAGTTAGGGTTTCAGTTTTTTTTTTTTTTAATTTAATGTTCTTCTTCCGCAGATCAGAAGTAAATTTATATATATACACACCTGCATTCACATAACCTAAGGCATGTGTGCGCACATCGTAATAATATATAAAAACCAGTGAAGAGTGAGGAACACATCTCGGAAATCATGGGCAGATCTCATCTCATATATATGAAGAGTTTATTTACAATGCAAGCAACCTTAGTAGATCGATGTAATTAGGTCTGACTCTGACCATATTGAGCCCTTGTGTGTTGTGGTTCACTATTTGAGTATTGCAGAAAACCCCATTAGTGCTTGTGGGATTCAACTGTTCGATCGAGCATGGACTTCTTTTAACAATTTTTTTTATTATTATTAAGATCAAGTTTGGATAATTGGGTAGCAATGCATGCATAATGTATCATATATATATATATATATCTGTGGGTCAATATTTAAGGAAATTTAAAAAAATAAATTATGAAAAGAGCCTGTCAACTCAAGATTTCCGGTTCATCGAACATGTTTATATAAATTAAAAATGCAAGTGATAGAATTCGAATGAGGAACATTCTATTTTTATAATTAACTCCTTGCTATGAGAAAAGAAATCTCTTAAACAAAGAGTTCTAAATTATAGTTGATCAATGATCTCAGTTAATTTGGCAGTCCTTCACAAATTCAAAATAACATAAGGTTTTAATCTAGAACATGTGCGAGGTTGGATTTTCTCTGCAACATCTGTAACGAAAGAAAAGACGGATTGGTGAGCAAATTACACTAACCACCAGATCATACCAAATGAATCTTATGAAAATATACAATTCAGCTGCAATTAATTAATTAATTGTTAATTAATCTGTCGTTAGTGTAGTGGATATGGAAAGGTGATATATTTTGGTGAGCATATATTAACTACTCCTTCTATAATTAAAATTTGTGTAATTAATTACAGATCGTACGATGATTAATTTAGAGGGTTGGTCAACCATTTGAACCCTACTAATCCCACCATTAATAATCAGTTTAACAACTTACTACTACTTAATCCCATATGACAATTAATTCTTCTTTATATATGGATAGTTGCTGCTACTTAATTGTTAGGTTTTGACTTATTAAATTCAGCTATACGTACCATAATTGGTAGTGGGTAATTTTGCCTTTATTTTTGACTCGTAACAATTTATATTAGTGAATTCAAAACATTAAAAAGTTTTAGTTGACAGGGACTTTTTTATTAAAAAATAATTGAAAACCTATTTGACCAGACCTGTTAGCCAGCCAGCCAGCTAGCGACCACCCTTGGTCTCATCCCATATATATTCGAGGGACCAAATAAACAGGCCATTAGAGGAGCTAGAGGTTACAGGAGCCGAACCCCACAGCCATTGAGCTTTATGAGTTCTTATTTTGTATGCCCTTCAGATTAGGACCACGAGAGGACACTAGTGAAAGGGAGATAGCATGCCGTTGCATAGGACTACTTTGGAAGCTTATCCTGAGGATTGTCATAAAGATTGAAAGAAAGTGTTTGCATTCATTGTGAAAAATATTGCTTGCAGGGCCAGTACTTTAAACGATAGCTACAAGGCTCAAATTGGAATAAAACTCATTCGCCTACCGAATTTGATGCAAACAAAAAACTTTTCATTAATTATTGTCGTTTTAAATGAGATGTTGATTATTTAATTAAAAACCTTAAAATATTCACATGTAACATTAATTATTTTAAATCTTTTCCCACACATCCTATATATAAAATTTAAAGGATACGGGGAAAATTAGAATAGTCCATGTACTAGCTAGCCTTGGTAACCACTCTTCTGAATTTTTATTTTTATTTTAGCAAAAAATTATTTTTAAATGCTAAGATAGGGTAAAGAAATAATATAAAAAAATCGGGCATGACAAAATCTATAACCATGATAATTAGATTAATGTCGAGTTTAATTTTATAAAGACTAATAAGCCTTGTAAAAAGATTTCAAAGTCCTTGAAAACTAGTGTTAATTTTTTAAATGGAGAGGCAAAATGATCATTATCTAGTGAATAGTGCTATTGGGTTTGGAGTTACAGTATTTTTAGTATTTGAAAGTATTTTTCAAGGCCAATTAAGTTTTGTTATTAAGTATAATATGAATGAACTGAGAAATTGTAGGCATATATTGAGAGTTAATTATTCCATTTATGGATAAGTAATCTTACGAAGTAATAGCCTCAAATCACAACCTATAATTTTAGCTGAAGTTTTGGCATTTATAGTAAGATTACAAGAAATTAATTTAAGGAATCTTGTCACTAATACCATGATTACACAGCATGCAATCCCAACAAGATCACAGGCAATTCTAGCAATTACATAGGCTACAATTATAGATTTATAAAGAGAAATTGTCTTGCCAGGTTCCAACACTAGTCAAGCAATCAGTGGCGAACCTACAACATGTGTTATAGGTACTGCCATGACACCCACAAGCTCAAAACCAAGACTAGTACTGACACTCTTGTTTTAGAACTGGTTGGATAATGAGCCTTTCCTTATTTCTGATTGCAATTTAGCAATCATCTCAGTTGCATCTTAGTTACCTAGTCTATAACAAGCCACCTCTTTCTGTAGAACTTTCAGAGCTTGATTTGCTTCCTTTTTAAATTTCTCATGAAGGTGTTAAAGTTTGTGAATTTCAAAGTGAAAAGTCCAGTTAATGACTGCCTTAGCATCATTTTTCTGGTTCTACCATAGCATTTTGGCTCCTTGTTATGAAAATATAGCAATGATACATCAAAATAAGAGAGATATTTCTTCATTGATAGACGAGGCAGTTCTAACGAGCTTGAAGCCTATTGATCCTCTTAAGGTTTTCTTTACAATTCATCAACCTCATGTTGGCACCCCCGATCTTCAACTTCTAGATCTGCCACTAACTGCAACGACTCACATTTCAGGACCATCATAGGCATATCAGGAGTAATTAGGTCTATGTTATCCTACAATATTGCTGTATGGTTATTGTATGTAATTTTGTATGGAGACCTTGTAATGTATTTTGCAAATAATATCTTGTATTGTGTAATTCGTAATCGAATGTTATAAATAATGGTACTATATATATATATGAACACAATGTTGATTTACATTTTGCTCGTGATTATGTTACAAAAGGATTACTGAATGTTAGTCATGTTTCATCACATGATCAGCTTGTTGACTTGATGATAAAATAAAGCTCATCCTCGATCTCGTTTTGATGAAATGCTCAGGTCCAGGTTCAACTTCACCGATGGTGAGACGATCTTGCGGAGGAGTGTTAAGGATTCTCATGCAATTAATATTTACACATACAACAACCTTTAAGCCAGCAAGATCACTGGACAGTCAGCATTAACAACCCTAAATCACAACCTACAGTTACAGCTAAAGTTTTGACATTTACAACAAGATTACATGCAATTAGTTCAAGGAATCTCAGCATTAACACCATGATTACACAACCTCCAATCCCAGCAAGATCATATACAATTCTAGCAATTACTTACAGTTTCAGATCCAGGAAGAAGCATTGTCATGGCAGGTTCCAGCAATATGAAGGTTGTTATCCTCCAAATTAATTACATGATATCATAACTACAACTTTAAGTAAATCACAACATCATGTCATGAATATCACTGCTATATGTGTGTGTGTGTGTGTTGAAGATTCAAAAATATTTCAAAGAAAACTTAAGGCAAGAGTGTGTTGTTTCTCTTATATTTCTATTCCATGTTCTTAAAAGAATATATTTAGAAAAACTATTAGGTTGCATTTGATTATTTTCTTAAAATTAAAGAGGCGAGGTAATATAGATAGAAGATACATGTTTTCTTGTATTTTCTATTTTGAAATGAAAATTTACTTTAAAATTATTTATAAAACAAATTTATTTTAATAATACTTTTTTAATCAAATATATTTCTAAATTTTTTATATTTATCTCTTCCATGAGTAACACTAACAAAATACATCTATGAATTACATATTAAAATACAGACTGGCCTCGAGTTTTGTTTTTTTTTTTTTGGTCCCAATTAATACCCGTTTTCTTAATAAATGAAAGATAACAAATAAGATAATAATGAGCTCTAGTTGTTCGGTGCAAGTACTGTGTACAGCTCAGACAGAGAGAGAGGGACTTGTGATGCATTAATGATCCCTCCTGTGGGTGGTTCCTAATTAACCAAGCTCTGATCTAGGTCCATCTTTCCCTTCCACACACCCACCTCTTTCTCTCTGTCTCTTTCTCTCTAAAATCTCATGAGAGAGAGAGGAGAGAGAGGTCCACTTAATTAATTAGCTCTGCAACCTGCACTACTAGTGTGGTAAAGCAGCAACATTAACTTGAAGTTCTATCAATACCTTCACTCAGTTCTATGTATAATATCTCACAGTATCTATAGTTCACAGCAACAGTATCTACTACTATTCCATAGTTTCTTGAAAGACAGAGGGAACCCTTCTGATCATTTTGTGGAGGTTGCAATGGCAGTTCAAAGCAAAACCACCCATCTCTTGATCTTGTGCCTACTTCTCATTTCGTCACTCACCACAGCCCTTCTTGCTTTGACTGAACAGCAAGAACTGGATCGAATCTCGTCTCTCCTTGGTCAACCACCAGTCACATTTTCACAGTTTTCTGGCTATGTTACTGTCAATGAGAAACATGGGCGTGCACTCTTTTACTGGTTGACAGAAGCTACAACGACTCCTGACAAGAAACCTCTTGTTCTTTGGCTCAATGGAGGTCAGTTTAGCTAAATTCTTACTATCCCTTGAAAGCACCTTGTATATTTTCTTGGCTATCATCTTGACTTGAACTATTTCAATTGAATTATACAACAAAAATTAAGCTGTGATCGTAGCTAGGAAACGAGGAAGATAATTTTCACAGGATCAAAATCAGTGGTGATTTTACTGCATTTTTTAAACATTTCGATACGCAAATGCATGGTATGGTTGACTTTAAGGTGAATCCATTGGGCCTTGGATTGGCTTCTTTTTTTCATAGAAGTGAGTTCAACAAAAATACAAAAGACGCAAAGAAGTCAAAACCATGAAGGTGGCTTCCCTTAATGATCTGTAATTAGAATCAAACATGAAGTTAGTTAATAACTTGATATATATTAGCTGATCACCATTTATAATTTGGTTTGAGCTAAGCAAAGATCATTATTAATTGTTGAAGTTACATTGTATGATGCCCTAATGATAAGCCAAAATATCTGTGCCTCTCAATAAATGAAGGGAACGTGCGTGCCTATTTATGACGTCTATGGAGCCCCAACTCATGTCTTGCCTCTTGTACATGCTCCAATTAACACATAACACACTCTCTGCCTTGGGCTTTAATGCCCTTTCTAATAGGACAGTACCCTTAAATTCTTGCAGGTGAACAAGGCAGTAAAATCCCAAATTTTCCCACTCTAAAAATTGATAAAGATTATCAAGTCAGAAAGAAAGAAAGTAAAAACGACTAGTTGTCTATTAGGCACAGCCAAAACCCAACAAAATAAGCCACATGAGCTCTCGTGATCTCTCTCTGTCTGCATCTTTTAGGGTTTTATTCCTCTTCTTCCACAAGTGACGTTTATTCCACCTTTAGAACACCTTAAAAGTGCTAAACTCCATGATTTTTCTAGTCACTTTCTTTTGCTTTTGTGATTCATAATGTATGCGAAGGAAAAGGCCACAGAAAAAGAACCAACTTTTTTTTCATGTTTGGTAGCGTGGATAGGTTGGGTGTCATAGTTTTTTGTTTTTAATATACAATTTATTTAATGCAAAGAACACCATTATCAAAAATAAATTTTACATGTTTTTTCTTGTTTTTTTAAATAGATTTCACAGAAAAAAAAACAACCACATTCCACCACACAACACCTCCAAACACACACTGTTCCCTTGGTATCCCAAGGAAAAAGATGCTTCTTTTCTCTTTTGCTCTAGCGTTTCTGTCTTGCTTCTTTGAGTTGACCTAAGAACGAGAAGGAATTAAAAGGAGTGAAAGATAGAAACTTGTGGCAACTACTAGTCTATATAACAGCAGTACAGCACTGCTCACTTCATTCCTCGAAGCACGCGCATCCAGAAGAAGAAAATGGTCATCATGATGATGATTTTTGGTGACCCAGAAATGGAGGGGGAGTTTGAACATCTTCAGATCAAAACGAAGCACAAGGAAGAACAATGATAACGTGGGTCACTCGTGTTTTGATAATGGAAGACATGCGAGAG
Source organism: Populus trichocarpa (assembly GCF_000002775.5). Lineage (NCBI taxonomy): Eukaryota > Viridiplantae > Streptophyta > Magnoliopsida > Malpighiales > Salicaceae > Populus > Populus trichocarpa. Next base: position 12,478,370 of record NC_037302.2, on the reverse strand, counting down.
AACAAAACATAAAATAAAGTAAAAACTAGTACATCTTCTATCAATTGCATAATTAACTAATTACAAACAGTGAAATTTACTTCATAAACAATTTCTCATATAAAAAATGTGGTTGTACTAACTATGAGTGTCCTGTTGCAGATTATTCAAAGTAAATTGAGCTTTGAAGAAAATTATAAATATATTATAATTTTCTGAAATACTGGAATTATATTAAAAAAAATGGAATTTCTCAATTTAAAATCAACACGAAGTAATATTATAATTTTTTCTTTGTAAGCTTTACATTGTTTTCAATTAAAAAAAAGACATGAACAATACAAATGTTTTCTTTTATGTACAAAGATTATTTTTGAATTAAAAGTATAACTTTTATATGATAATTTTTAATTTTAATGAAATATAATTAATATTCTATAATTACGTTATCAAAAACATAAAATATTAAGATCGATCGATGTTATAAAATAAGGTTTTGTTTTTTATAAAAAATTATTTATAATTTTGATGTATTTATTATTTTTCGGTGAAAAAGTTCACCTTTCTCTTAACAAATTAACACATTTTCTATTTTTTTATTAAACAATGAAAATTGAAAATTAAAAAAACTAAAAAGAAAAAAGAAAATTCGTTTTTTCTAAATAAGTTTTTTTTTTTTACAAATTTCTTCCACAATTCTGCGTCACTAGACTGGGGCACAACTTCATCACCTTGCTAGACAGGAAGAGAAGCATGGTAAAGTGGAACAGGTCCAGTTGGGCCTAATTTGTTGTCTTTTTGTTCCTCTTTCTTCTAGACAATTATTTTTATTTCTATTTTTATTTAATTGCTTCATCTTTTTGCTCCATATTGCGCGTAATAAATTTGAGATTGCTTCTGAATATCACTATCAAGCTTAAAATTCCAATCAAGTATTGGCAAAAATAATTAATCACAACTGGTGTAAGATTTAATCATGTGTGTGTGAGAGAGTGCAGGACCAGGTTGTTCATCGGTGGCATATGGAGCATCGGAAGAAATCGGGCCATTTCGGATAAATAGAACTGGTTCATCTCTTTATATGAACAAATATTCTTGGAATAGAGGTAATAAAAAAAAACTATCACGCAATAATTTATTTATTTTTCCCTTCTTAGAGAAAACAACTTCTTACGTACCTACATTGTTTACTTTGTTAAAGTTCTCTCTTAAATTTTTCTAATGCTGAGATTACATCTCCTTTGTATGCTCACAGAAGCAAATATTTTGTTCCTGGAATCACCAGCTGGTGTGGGATTCTCATACACAAACACAAGCTCTAATCTTAAAGATTCTGGAGACAAAAGGACAGGTTTATATATATATATATATTTGTATCATCTAACAATTACATTAATGCCATTGATGATCATGCTCGTGTAATGATAAGATATCCTCTTTTGTGAAACAGCTCAGGATGCTCTAGTTTTTGTCATTAGGTGGATGTCAAGATTTCCTCAATACAAATATAGAGAGCTCTACATTGCTGGTGAAAGTTATGCAGGTATTTAAGCAGCAATATATTAAAGAAAATAAGTAGTAAATGGCTAGTTCTTAAGGATATGGGGATGGTATGATCTTATTTTCATGTACTTATTAGGGCATTATGTCCCCCAGTTGGCAAAGAAAATCCATGATTACAATAAAGCGTATCCACGTCCCATCATCAATCTTAAAGGATTCATTGTGAGTAAAATATATTTGCAAATTTGAGAAATATTGCGAGATACTAATTAAGCTGATATTTAAGATTCAAGAAGATATTAAGTTTCGAGTGAAATATTTTTACAGGTAGGAAATGCAGTCACAGATATCTACTATGACAGCATTGGAACTATTGCATTTTGGTGGACACATTCAATGATATCGGATCAGACTTACCGAGAAATTCTTGATAATTGCAATTTCACAGATGACACAACCTCAAAAAAATGTGATGATGCTGTGAATTATGCAATATACCATGAATTTGGGAATATTGATCCATACAGCATTTATACACCATCTTGCATGCAACTTCCAAATAGTACTATGAGGCTGAAGAATACTCTGTTCCGTAGAAGGGTTTCTGGTTATGATCCATGTACTGAGAATTATGCAGAGAAATACTATAATCGACCTGAAGTGCAAGAGGCAATGCATGCTAATGTTACCGGAATTCCTTACAAATGGACTGCTTGCAGGTAACATCCTACATCTAAAAGAAGGCAAGACGTGATGCTTCCCTCCTTCTTTGATCTGATAGTGTGATAATATTTGTTATTTGGCAGTAATGTGCTGAATAAAAACTGGAAGGATTCTGAATCCTCCATGTTACCCATATACAAGGAGCTGATTGCGGCTGGTTTAAGAATCTGGGTTTTCAGGTAATTTTCTTGTGTGTTCCCGTTGACAAATCTCAGATCATTGGTTAATTATGCCGTTAATAATCACTGTTAAACAGAAATATAAGCAGGTGTTCCAGAGTGGAAAGGTGTCAAATCACATAAATAACTATTGACCGGTCCTCTAATTTCTTTGACTGCAAGCTCTGTTACTGTAAAAGACAGAGTGCTATGCTATAGAGAGGCTGAGTGTTTGACTGTCCATGCGGGAGCTTCTGCTTGGAAGTTTGACTGCTTTTGATTATGAGATTTTTACCATCATTGTTTTTCACAGCCACTTGGAAAAAGCACAGTTTAGAGCGAGCGAGTCGCATGTGTTAGTTACCCTCTCGATCTTTACGCAAATTACAGTGAAAAGAGGAGGGGAAAAAAATAAAAAAGAAAAAGAAAAAAAATCACGTAGAATGTAAAATTTTCAATATCGACACCATTACTGTTGTCATAGAGATATCGACAAAACAATTTCAATTATACCAATGTTACTAACGGTAATCATAGTAGGTGAAATGAGCCGTCATAGGTGATAGATAGCTTGTGTGTTTTTTAGCGGCTCGTGTGGCGAGATCTTTTTTTTTTTTTTTATCTCTTTTCTTTCTCTTCATAAATTATAGTTAAAAGATAGAAGAGAAAAAACAATTCCCAAACTATTGTTACTGTTAAAAATATTTTGATGGAATAAATTTAATAATACTAAAAAAATAATCATTAATAATTAATGACGAGAGTCAATTATAAAAGTTGTCAAAAATGATAAGCGACTCATTTTTTTTTTAAATTGCTCGTGTGATTCAATATAATTAATATTAATAATTTTACTTGATTCATTTCGTTAAAATCTTTTTATAATATTAATGATATTATCATCAGAGTTTAGATGTAATTTTAAGATCTTTTTCTTTATTTTTTCTTTCATCTCTCTCCTCTTTTATTTTATAATTTCTCCTTTTAATGTGTAAAATCATTTTACAATTTGAGAATAGCTAGAGACATATAATTCGTGAATTTATGAATTGTAGGTATTATTTGTGACTTTTTAAATTGTGTTGTTTTCTAAATATTTTCTAGATTATGATATTTTTCTAAATTTTTTTATGCTAAACTCAAAAAAACAAAAAACCAGCCAATTGCCATGTTAGTGTGATAGAGTTCCAGCTATAGAAGTCATCATTCATTCACCATCATGTATTCAATGCATGATTCATTTGAAAACCCCTTTTTTAAAAAATAACTGAGGTAACTTTAATGACTTTGTTTTTCTTTTGATGCAGCGGTGACACAGATTCAGTGGTTCCGGTGACTGCCACTAGGTTTTCCCTTAGTCACCTCGATCTCCCTGTTAAAACTAGGTGGTACCCTTGGTACTCAGGCGACCAGGTAAAGCGCAATGTGTTTTCAGCATGGTTTTTAACTGTTCTTCAAGTTATATTTCAGTAACAAAAGTGAGCTCGAAAAACTACTAACAGTTTAACCTATGATATAGGTTGGAGGATGGACAGAAGTTTACAAGGGGCTGACCTTTGCAACTGTGAGAGGAGCAGGCCATGAAGTTCCATTATTTCAACCAGAAAGAGCTTTCATTCTTTTCAGATCATTCTTGGGTGGGAAAGAACTACCCAAATCTTGACAAAAACTGAGACGATGGCATGAGGGAGAGTAATTGATATGTGGAGCAATCCATAAATCAGTAGAACCCCCATACAAATGATGGGTGAAGCAGCTAGGGTAGGGTCATCCATTCAGAGAAGATACTATATTTTAAGGCAACATGTTCTATTCTGTTTCATAGATGGATTCTAATTGTCATTCCAGATGGTCACTGAATCAAATGCCAAACCATCTACAAAATCTTCTGTGCAAGCAGAAGAATTTGAAGGTTTTTCTGAGAAACAAAATTGCCTATCAGGAACACTAATGCTTACGGTAGCCAAAAATGTCAGTTGACGAAAGATTTTTGCATTCATGTCACCAAATACATGATACTTCAGGCTTTTCTACCAGGTTAATGCATATCCCTTCCCGTCTACTTCATGAATGGCCCAAATGGAAATTTCACAGGTTCTAGCCAATATTGACAAGATAACTTTGAAAGGGAAAATTTCTCAGTGTAAAATAATACAACACTCCCAAAAAAAGAATGAGAAAATGCATTTAAAACATTTGGTAACTCTTACTAAACTCTTAAAAGAAGGGATAGAGAAGCAGAGTTTTACCGAAATGTATCATTACTGCACTGCCTACATTCCCCACTAATTCATGATGTTTTGCTCTTTCCTTTGTGGGGGATGATGTAGAATTTGACTGCCTAGTTGATTCAGTTTAACAACCAATTATTATTGAATGTTATAACAACAACGATCACAAATTTCAAAATACTCTTTCTTTTGAATCTAAACAGTTATTACGATAAACAGATAATAAATTTCCAGTCATGGTACCAAAAGCACTTCTAACCAGTCCAGTTACAAAATTGATGGGCGTGTTGGACACCATCATGAGAGGAATGCACCTTCACTTTAACCCCTCACCGACTCCTGGTGGCATTCCTAGGCTTTGGGCAAGGTCGTTCATCCTTTCTTTCATGGCCTGAGAAAGTTACGAGGTCCAGATTTTAGCTTAACAATAAAAAATGGAAGGGGGTTTTCACTGCTAAAAGAAGCAAAGGTTCTACCTGGACACTCTTTTGGTGAGCATCCTTGTATGCCTCGGTAACTAAAAGTGAAAGTTTCTGCACATAACCATAAACAATTGAATCATACAATGAGAACAGATACACTCATTAACTTCATTGAGAAAGAACTGATAAAATAATTATGAAAGATATCATCATTCTGTGATTTAGCAAAAGAAAATATAAAATCAAGCAACTACTGTACTCACTTCTGCACCTAATTCCATTGCAGCTTCAGTTATTTCTGTCCGTACAGGTTGCTGGTTGCCAGTTAGTGTTACCTAGATCACAGTTCAAAACTTCCATGAAAGCCAATGGAGGTGCAGTTAATGCTTACAAGATTGACAGTTATGTAGCCTTCACTCCAACCATTAAAACACAAATCGTAGGCTTTCTCAAAAGCAACAACATGGAAAGGTCACTCCTGAGATAAGAGCAACAAGCATACAACACCACATTTGGCAGTTCCTGTATCTGGCAAATGTAGAATAACTACCTTTTGTTCTCATTGAACTACATTTCTTTGTATACTTGACATTTTATATGATGAATCACCCAAGGGGGACCAAATGGTGCTTTTAAATCTCTTCATCCCACCATAACTAAAATAGTAAGACCACACACACACGCTTCAGACATGTGCGTAGAGAGAATAGCATACCTTGATTAGCTCACCTTCACAGTAACCATCAAACTCTGCTCTGCAAACAATAAAACAAAAGGAAGTTAATTGAGGATTCACAGAGGCATCAAAATTAAAGATTCAGATAAGATTGATTTAATATGTAATCCATACGAAGCAAGTTCTTTCTGCACCCGAACTGCCTCAACTTGGACAACCATTTGTGCCTTTTTTACAGTCTCGTATAAGTTCTGCATGTTTCCAAATATTCCTGCCTAAAGCCAAACAGAGAACTGGTGTCAAATAGAAGGATCACAGTCTATCTTTCCAAGCCAAAAATATCACAATAGAAAAGGTTGTTCTTGCCAAGAAAGTAGCATTGGCAATTTCACATAGCACTTTTGATTGAAAAATCAATCTGATTTATTTTCCCTTTTTCTTCCTGTTTCGATATTTGTTCTCAGAAGTCTTCATTTCCTATCCCCCAAAAAAAAAACAACTTGGAACCTAATGAGAAGAGAGTTCAGTCTAAGAACTTGTCATCTATTTTTAGGAAATGTTTGGAACAGTGAATGCACAATAATACAAGGCCATATTCATAATCCAATCTGGATAATTAGATCTTATATGTGGATTTATTTATATTTATTCTTGCGGTTTGGTTTGTAAATTTTTTTTAAAAAAAAAAGGATTTTTTTTTTTGTTTCCTAAAATTAGTGCAAATTGAACAAAAAAGAGTTTGATTACTAAATGCAAAAATTTCTTACAAGGCACTGCTATGGAATCGTTCAAGATTTTTTTCTGATTTGTTGCTTTTAAAAAGATAATTGAGAACCTAGATGATGACTGAGCACAGATGCAAAGATGCAAACTCCAAATCCCTCAGGTCAAGAAAAAACTCCTCAAGGAAGACAGAATTGCAATCCCTAACAGAAGCACCATGTATCTATTATAACATCCTGCATATTATGTGTCAAAATAATGTCTTAAATTTTAAGCCGATAATGGCAAGATTCTGACAAAATGATACCATTGGACACTTGCTTTAAGATCTTTATGCAGATACAAAGATAGCTCTCTTATATGATTGGTAATTTGGCCAAATTCTCACCTTCTCAGCTATTAGAACCAATTAACAAGCTCCCAGATATTTCTGATGGGGAGCTGCCATCAACATAAAGGATATGTATGACACAGTAAAGTACAATGTTAACTCGACTTCTCAAACACAGTATGGGTGGGCCACAAAAGAACTTAGCATTAGTACACAAGCTTTCCTTTACACATTATAATTATTTTTATATACCACCCCTAGACTTCAACAAATAAAATGTTAAACCTAGAGAACTGTAATAAAAAACAGTAAGAAGTATTTTTTTTTCTTTTTTGATAAAAAAAAATAGGGAAATATTAGAGTATAAATAAAGAGAAAATATCATCTCCATAAGCACAATGTAAGCACAGCAAACTCAGTCAGATTGGGGCAATTATCATCTAATTATATAGAAGACACTTAAGTTCAACACGACACAGACTAGAAGAAGAAGGTTCACAGGTTACCTTTGAAGGTGCATCATCGCTCTTCTCGCTATTCTCCTTTTTCCCTCCAAATAAACCAATCACACGGAAAGATCTGTAATTTCGCTCAGATTTCTGCTTGCCAGACCAAGACAACAGCTGCTTGCCAACAACATTTGCATTTAAATTCAGGTTACCTGAAAGCAGTGGTAGAAGACAGTCACAAGAAATCCAACATTAGATATAAAGCATGGACAAGCATCCAGCCAAACATTCACAGAGAAACCAGAATATGCCAAGTAAAAGGGACATAATTTTGAAAGGATGATCTCCAACCCATAATGTCTTCCTGCAACTTCAATCCGCAAGGCAGAAAATGCTATTAAGCAAGGAAGCAAGCATAAACAATCAATTAGTTACTAACCACCTAGATAAGAAAATTTGAACAATCTTAACACTTAAAATGACATGGTGGCAATAAGTTGTTGATAGTAATTTTAATTATATTCCAAAATCACCAATAGCCAACAACATTCCCAATACAACGTGTCTAGACAGCCATAAAATATGATAAATGATACACTTAAGACCTTTTTTTCTTTTTAGTTTCTCCGTAAGCAACATGGTATTAAAGACAGAAGCAGGAGAGAGTGCAATGGAGATGTATACTTGAGAAGCACATAAACATAATGACATCAACACAAAGAACTAGATAGTAAACTCCTTTAAGAGCCAACTACTACAATCATAAGCAGGTAACTCATAGTTCAAAAGGTCCATATAATTTTTACATCGAAAATTTCCATAACTATGCAATTATATATCCAATGAACTTGAAAGCCAAACAGGAGGGGAAAAGAGTAAACCCACATATTTGATGATTAGCACAAGCATAAGCAGAAGAAGTGCAAGCAAACAAAGTTTTGAAAGGAAACAAACTAACATGGATCTTTGGTTCCCGGAAAGCAACAGGCATAATAAGAAAATACTAGCAGAGTTTGATCCGTAACTCTCTGTAAAAAAAGAAATTGGTGAAGAAACCAAGACACTTGATGGCTTAAACAATAATGATGCATTAAACAAGTCCCTTTTTCATTTCCTTTTTCCTTTTCTTATCCTTCTCTTCTGGGTTATTCTGTTTCCTCTCAATCTTATTTAACAACAGTTTGAACGGCTATTTCATATCATATCCATAACCAAATCTCAACTAATAGACAGATATATTGAGTTACTTCCACCGGTTACAAATACATTTGCCTAATCATAGATTAAATCTTTTAGTAAAGTCAATTTCTGCGACAAAAAAAAGTGAATAAAAATAAAAACCTCTTTTTTCTGTTATAAGGGTTAGCTTTATCATCCCACAACAACAACAACAAAATAGCATCTCAAAAGCCACCTTTCTATAAACTATAAAGTAAAAACGAGGGCATAAACCTTAACATGTACAAGTAGCCACTCTAAAAATCCATTATAGAATTATCCAACTCTGATTCAATGCCCCATTCTTTGAGCTAATTCAATCACTTCAACAATTGCAATTAAAATTGGCAAAGTACCAACAACATTTAAAGTCAATAACACTTAAAATTTGACATATTTATCATAAATACCAAAACCCTAAATTAACAAAAAAAAAAGCTGATGAACAGTCTCACTTAGTGGAAACTAAAGAGAGGAAGGTCCAAGCTTTTCTCTTAAAAATGCTCCATTTGTTATTCAGGAACCAAACAAATGGCAATTGAAGACAGAGAGGAAGTGAAGTTACCTAAAGGAAGTGATGCAGGGAAAGGCCTTTTCCAGTCGCCTAGCCCGTTAAGGTTTGTGACCTGAGCAGTTACAGCAGTAGTCGAAGCCATCTTTACAGAGAGAGAGTGAGAGAGAGGTTTTGAGAGGATAAAGTAGGGGGGAGGGGGGGGTTTTGAGTTCTGATATTGTTTTGATGTTCTTCACAGGATTTGCTTTGCCATGGATTTTATCTTACCTGTTGGTCATATATCATTGGACACAAACCAATGATCAGAGGACACGCCTCCCATCCTATTCCATTTCAGTTTTGAATGTACCTAAAAATATCTCGAGTTTTGTTGAATGAAACATGTTTTTTTTTTTTTAGTTTAATATGGGTGTTCGAGTTAATTTACGCGCACTTTGACTAATCCCACGAGCCCTGAAGTTAACGATCATGTAAGCCTCCAGTGGCCATTATATGAGCAATTATAGGGCTCGAACCTGAGACCACAGAGGGAGCAAACCTCTTGGTTCCAAGCTCTTACCACTGGGTCACCACCTAGATGGTTCAGTTTAGTTTGAATTTAGAGTTGGTTTGTTTTTATGTTCTAAAAGGTATTTTTTAAAAAAATAATTTTTTTAATTTTTTTGTTTTAAATTAATTTTTTGATATTTTTATATTATTTTAGTGTGTTAATATTAAAAATAAATTTTAAAAAAAATATTATTTTAATATATTTATAAATAAAAAATACATTAAAAAATTATTCGCTACCAAAATAATAAAAGAGCTTTAAAAAACTTCAACATAATCAGCTTTTTAAAAAATTAAATTGAATCATCTATTCAAATCAAATAGTTTGATTTGGTAGATTTTTTTTATTTAAAATAAACCTAAATTATTTCATAGATGTTTTAGTTGGGCTTTTTTGACAGGTTTTGATGTAATAGTTTTGGGTTTTTTCAGTTTTTTATTTAAAACAAAAAAAATCCTAATTTGGTTTTATTTTTTGTTTTTTTAAACTTGAAATCTGTTCCAATGAACATCTCGATGAACAAAAGATAAAAGTAAAAAAACAAAAAACAAAAAAAAAATTGTCATTTAATTTTATAGCAACTACAAACCCTAATTGGTCTTCAAATATTGTAGATAAATGACTAGTTATATAATAAAAAAGATAAAATAAAATCATTATATGCATCATACCTAAGATTTGTATTATTGTTTGTTAGGAAAACAAAGAGAGTTGGTTATACACAAAAGTGACATGTTTTGTTTTAAAATCTAAACTAAGATAGTGGTTTTGGTTGTAGAACTCGGAACGACTTGATACCCACTTTAACAATAGTTCGGCGTTGAACCATCAAAGATGGTTAGTTATTGATAAGCGTTGTTGTACAGATTGGAATGGATCTGAAAGCAACTACTCACTCTTAATAGCTTCATGTTAGAACATGTTGATCCAACCTAACTTGCTCGCAACATCAAATAAAATATTCCCAAAACAACACACATCAACATAATTATCAACATAATTACAGACATTTGACACCTTGAACTTTTTTATACAATTCTTAACTTTCCCCATAAACATGCATGTGTAAAATAGAGTTTTCTTTTTCCTCAAACATACCATTCAATTCATAATCATGGACTATATCCATCCTCCATATATTAGCACCATTATAGATTATATTGTTTTACGAGATGAAGGCAATTAAGTTTGCACACACACGGAATGAAACCCTAAATACTTAATAAAGAGTTTTTAAGCTACATAGTTTACCTATGGTAGATGGAATTCTATAAATTTAGACTTACATTATATATAAAACCTTTTAAATGTATTTATGTTTATTTTTAAATGTACTATAAGAAAAACATAAAGGGTTGATTTCATATCAGTGGATGTTTAATAGTATGTAAAAAAAGATTATGATATGATTACACAGTGTATATATATATATATATTCACTAATTTAAATACTGGATGGTCGATATCCAAGAATAGAAAACGAGAATGAGTCATCTAATTATAAATCAAGTTTTCAAAATAAGTGACAACTCATACACCACATACTAAACAAAACAACAATGAATGCCAAAAAAATGTATTCACCAATTCTTACACCTGATAGTCAACGTCCAATGATAAGAGCTAGAAACAGATCATCTAATCTTATGTTGGGTTCTCAAATAAAAGACAACTTATGCATCACATGTAAATATAAAAGTACAAAGTGGTTGACAAAAATGTATATTTGTCAATTCAAATATTTGATAGTCAATATCCAATAATATGAGTCAATAATAGGTCATCTAATCCCGGATTGAGTTTTTGAATAAAAGATAGTTTTATACTCACATTAAGGATAAAAACAACATGGAAATAACATAATAAAATACATAAACGAGTACTAATCAATTTTATCACTAGATAGTTAACATCCAATTATAGGAGCAGACAATGGGTCATCCGATTCTAAATTGAGTTATCGAATAAAGGACAAATATAATTATGTGTGTATCAGATTTCTACACTAAGATCAGACCATTATGCCTTGGATAACCCAAATTTGAACTTAGTCCTCCCAACCCTGTAGCGGGGTATTAATATTCATCCTTATTTCACCTCAATAAATAAATCTTTGATGGCTTTATAACATGTGTCAAAATAGAAATTATTCTTGACACGACTAAATATGTGTTAAAATAATCCATACTTTATTATTATTTAAGTCCTTAGTAACAAGTTTTACTTTATATTTGCCAATGGTTCCAATAGTTTTCATCTTTCTTTTGAAGATTAACTTATGGTCTAATGGTTTATTTCCAGGTAAAAGATTTACTAATTCTCATATATGATTATTTATAATGAATTTAATTTCACTATTAATTCTCTTCTTCTAATAAAAAGTTTCAGGAAAAGACATTACCTCATAGTATGTTCTAGGTTCAATTTATAACAAGTATGTTAAAAAGTTCAAAGTAATTGTTTTGGTCTTTTTTGTCTTTTTACTCCTAAACTAAACTTCATCATCTTTTGATTGATAATGATCACTTGAACTAGTCTTATTCATTCTTTTAAATGAATTATTTACTTATGCTTCTTTAAATGGAAACACATCTCAAAGAATATAGCATCAATTGATTCCATTATAGTATTAGGATGAATATCTTTAATACTTGACTCGTGTACAAGAAATTGATATGCATTATTATTATAAATATATCTAATAAATACATAATCCATAGTTATAAGTCATATCTTGACTTTTTAGGATCAAGTATTGCATTTTAAAAAAAAACCCTTCTACTTAGAGGTAAATATATGAAGGTCTTATACCTTTCACAATTCAAATGATATCTTCTCTAGCTTTTTGTATGGTATTTTATTAAGTATATAATCGATAGTTAGGATTGTCTTCCTCTACAAATTCTTGGGAGCTCCCAAACTTGTCAACATGACATTCATCATTTCTTTTAAATTAGATTCTTATGTTCTACGTTACCATTCTATTAAGGTGAATAAAGAGCGGTAGTTTGGTAGATAATACTATTTTAGAGACAGAATTCACCAAATGGTGATTCATAATCTCTTCGTTATTACTTCTTGTTGCCTTTATTTTCTTATTGTTTTCAACTTTATTCTTATTAGCAATATGAAGCACATTGTTGAGGGTCAAAAGTTTTTCATAAGCCATCTTCGTTATGACTTTCCCAATACCTGGTACTTTGAAGGTTGATGAATTTCCAATGTATAAATATTTATTATCCGCTTCTTTATAAGTGGAGAACAATATTTTCTTGATGCATACATATCTTGATTTACTTTTATCAATTCATCATTTCTCAAGATTTTTTATCAGGTTGATTTTAAAAAAAAATAGATATGTTCATTTCTGAACCTTTGTTAGTGAGGTTAATCTTAACTTCAACAATCATTATCTATTTTGGGTTACTTTGTTGAGCTTTATTTTTGCAACCTTTAACTAGGCAACCTATTTTGTTGCAGATAAAACAATTATCATTAAACTTTTTATCAATATTTTTTCCCTTCTCATCAATCTTTTCCTTTTGATTTTTATTATGGAACTTCAACACTTATTCTGCAATGTTTGCTTTAATGGTTATACCATAAGATTTAACTTTTTTTTAGACAACTTATTGTCCTCTTCTACCTTTAGTCTAAAAAAAAGTCTTCAACTCTCATTTCCTTGCTTTTATGCTTAAGATAATTATTTAATTCTTTCCAAGATGGTGGTAATTCTTTAATAATTGCAACCATTTCTCAAGTTCAAGGTGTTCAAATAAAAAAACATGTTCTGTTATCATTTCTCAAAATTCAATCTATTAAACTTTTCAGGTTTCTTATTATGCATTATAAAAGGTGATGGTTGAGTCCTCGCAACCAAGGTAATACTTGCCAAAGAAAAATTGGTTAGAATAACCAACTCTTGAGTTGAAGGCATTATAAAATATTTTTGTAAAATAATGGCCAAAATATATATAATAAGCTTGGCTTCTCAACAAATAGAAAATATAAATACATCACAATAGTCAAAATTATACAAATAAAATTGGCTTCTTTAACAAGTATAAAAAAAAATGTAAACCAAAACTAAAATTTTAACAAACCAAAGTTTGATAATAAAAAACTATGACAAGTATAAGAAGCTAAAAAAATAAAAAAAATTCTCAACTATGAGAGATTATATTAAAATATTATCCTAATGACATGCATCATACAATATGTTTGTTTAAATAAATTAAACAATTAGCATACCTTGTTTGATTGCATTACCTTGAGTTATAATTGTTATATCAAACAAAGCAAATAACTAACAAATATTATACGATAGACATAAACAAGTTTCTATTGTTTAGTTCATAAGGACATGTTACATGCATTTAATTAAAAGCATGATAATAAACAATTAGATAAAATTTAAATTATAACACAAAGACTCTAATATTCTTTTAACTAATAATCAAGTTATAACAAGGACTATAAACTAAAAAAAAAGACTAATAGAAATAAAGCATTAAGATTGTTGTTCAAAAATCACAAAATAATTAGACAAGCGAGCATATTTGTTTAGTGTTTAATCATGCAATATAATAAGAAGATAGTAAACTTGCAATCATACAAAGGATAACATACTTAATTACTAAACAAATATATATATATATATATATATATATATATATATATATATGAAAGATTAAAACAAAATTTGAATATGCATACTAAAAAAGTATATAGTATATATTTAAACAAAACTAATTGAGGGTACTTGTTGAAAATCTTAGAACATAACCAAGTTCTTATTGTCAATAATTAATTATTTGTCATTAAAGCTTTATTGCTTCTCACTTTGTGCAAAACAACTTTTTTCAATAAGCATCTCAAGATTGATTCACTCCTAAACAAGGTCTAACAAATCAAAGGAATACTGACTAAAAAATCTCTCCTTAAAAAACTAATTTTAAGCACTAGATTAAGAAGAAAAGAAAGATCAAAACAAGAGCTTAAAATAGAGGAGGAAAAATAGAAAAGTCATGTAGGAAAGAAGTCAAAAATTCTGCAACGATATTGTACTAAACAATGCAGGAAAACCAACCCCAAAACACTCTTCTTTAGCCCCTTTTATAAATGATTTTAGGAACAAAAACCAATGGAATTCCCCTTATTATCATCTTTTATTACCCTCTATAAACCATAATTAAACCTAATTTTTTTATTTAAATTAAATATCTTTTAAGCTAAAAACAATTGTTCATGTTCTGTAAGAACAATTCTGAAAAAAATTGATCAGCTCCTTACATTGATGGGTTAGACAAAATAGAAGGCTAGGTTGGAAGGAATAAATATCTATACTTTATAGACCAAACGTAAGCTCAAATTTAAATTGGCAAAAAATTATTTTTTATAGTCTTGAAAGTTATTTTACAATAAATCTAACCCAAGTCTAGGTCGACCCAAAGCATGGGCTGACCCTCGCTTGCGTAAAATTTAGCTCAAAGTCAACTTTGCTTAAGACCTTTTATCTTTAGAAACTTGAGGTTCTTTTAAGTTCAATTAACTTCTCAGCTTTTTACTATATAAATACTAAGAAGTTTTTTTTTTCTTTGTGGAATAGAGTTCTTTTATAGGTTTTGGGTTTCACTAAAGCATGTCAACCAAGGATTTTTTAGGATAATTTTTTTATTCATCTATAATTTATTTAAATCATGTTAATATTCCATGTTAAAGAACTTATGTTTAAGATTAAATTTCAATAAAATTTTAACTCTAAAAGTGAATGGTTTAGCTTCAAATATGTCAATTAACCATGAATTAAATAAATTTTCTAAAAAGGACTGACTTTTAAGATTGGAAGAGACTCGGGTGCATGCAGAAAGCTCACCTCAAAACTGCCTTTATAACATCATTCCCTCTCCAGGGGCCCAAAACAATGATGATTAGAATTTATTTGTATTGTGAATGCATTATCAACTTGGTAGAGATCGATAATTAATGTTCAAAAGTGTTTGATTGAATTGATAAATTGAGTAAGTTTGATATCCAAAATGCCTTTGCGACATTAAAATTTGTGAAACCATGAACTCAAAGGTGGATAATTGTTTTTTTAGATGTATCAATTTATTACCAAGTCTATCAAGAAATTTAAATGTCCTTGTGCAAGAATCTAAGTTTGTCTCCGAGCCAAATCTATAATGCAGAAATCCATTAGCTATAATCATTTTCAGAAAAAGAAGAAGAAGAAGAAGAAGACTAAAACAAATTCTGAACTATTTGGTATATTCATTAGAAAAAATGGTAAGTGTATGCACATACAAGGTGCAATTGTAAATCTATTATATTTTCATTTATAAAAGCATTTTGGATACCAAGTCAATTAGAATAGTATTTTTGTAATATTTTTAAACTTTTTTAATTTATTAGATTTATGCGTGTTTAACTCAATATTATCAATTAGATTTATAAGAAAATGTGATTTATAAGAAAATAAAAGCAAAGTGTTATCACATAAAAAATTGAAGAAAATCAAGTATATTACATATGCATTTCGATTCGTTCGTGTCACGTCAATTAGATTCAAGATTTAGAGTCAATGAAATTACTCTAACAAATTAAACCATATTTTGAGTGATTTATAAAATAAACTCAAGTTAACTTGTCAAGTCCACAATTTAGATCATGAGATTAAGATAATTCAATTAAAAAAATTATGAAACTCAATCCGCAATAAATTTAATATTAAATAATATAATTAAAATTAAAAAATCAATAATTTTTTTTAAAAAATTACTAGAATCAACCTAGATTAATTAGTAAATAGTATTTTTATTGAAAATTTATCATAATAGTAATAGTAAAGAAGGATAAATTTACCATTAAAACAAAAAAATAATAATAATTTCTCTGTCATCTTTTTTCACGAGATGACCATCACAATTCGTATGTTGAAAAAAAAAAAAAAAGGGTTTTCGAATAACATGACACGTCTCACCATTTATTGCCAACAGAATTTGTATCATCTTACAACCAGATATTCAATACAAATACAATCGCCGAGAGCAAAATAAACGTCCAAAAGCCACACAAAAAAAAACTCACTGAAATTCTAGAATTGCTATAACGTGCATAGCTCACGGGGGACCATGGATTCTATCGCCTAGAAATCGTACAGGCACTTTTCAAAGAGTGGCATGTGTTGCGCCTCTAAGCAAATAAACAGGGATAAGCTCCCATCATTGACCGGACTCCTTAGTATATATGCATTTCCTTCACAGAAGACTCTGGCTGGCCCCATGAAAACGGGTCTTCCCCACCCAAAATCTGCATCGTGTACAGGCAACCTGATCCAGCTCACAATATTGAGATTCGGGCTTGCATATGTGTGAGGCCCTCTCTTGAGAGCATTGAGATCTGGCTGAGCTTCGATATAATCTAGGGCTGATCTCAGGTACTCATCATCCATCCTCACCAGTGCTTCATGGATCCTCTCCATTGTGCGGGCTAATGGTTTTGACTGTATTTCACCGGATAAACCCATCACCGTAGTTGTAAAAAGAACATTACCTAAGTAACCTGGTGGCAATTGAGGGTTCAATCTAGACCTTCCATCTGTTGAGATATATAACTTACTCGCTTGATCATCAGAGAGACCGCGTGCCTTACACATGGAACGCCAAATATGTGCAGTGATGGTTTCATACGTGCTATGCCTGACTGCACCATCTTCTGTTCTGACCTTGGCTTTCAAGCTGCCAAGTTGTTCCGGTGTGATCTTGAGAATCTTAGTGCAAGTGGTTTTGGGTTGCGATTGGGGAGGAGTGTTCATGGTCGGAGGAGGGTCATATTCAACGTGATGGAAGGTAGGGTTTGGTGGGTCCCGAGCACGAAGTAGGGTTCTGTCGATGAATGGTGGAGTGCTAACCGGCAGGCCGCGAGCCACGTCAGACCATGAGTTGATAAAATGCAGAGCAGATGTACCATCTGCTAAGATATGATGCAAGCCAACTCCAAGAGAGACTGCTCCACATTTGAAGTGGGTCACCTGCAGTCGCACAAACAAAGACCAAAAAAAGAAACCTAGGTTATCAAGAAGGCTTCCTTACTTGTTTTGTTGTTACTATAGTTCATAAAAGGAAATAGGAAACAGATCACCGATAGTACGCAAACTCATCTTCACTAATTCGGCGAGTTGATACATGAAACTAAATCAGGTTTTAAAATAAAAATAGGAGATAGTAAATTTAATTTAAAAGTTTAAGTTAATAGGTGATATTTTAAGATATAATTTATATTATTTTTTAATATATTTTTTTAAAATAAAAGTTCTTTAAACTTGAAACTTGTAAAAATTTATATTATTTTATACTTAATTTTTATCAAATAAATAAAAATGATAAGATTCGAAGTGGTGATTGCTTGGACATTAAGACTTTAATATTATATTAAAGAATTAATTCAACTTAAAAGTTTAAGTTATCAGGTAAGATTTTAGAATATAATTTATATTATTTTTTAATAATTTCTAATTTTAAATTAGTTAAAACCTAATATTTTTTTAAAAATTAAATCAATATTATTTTAATTAATTTTCATTAATTGAACAGAGTGGGGAGATCTCAGTAATGAGAAAAGTGGTTGGGGGCGTGGGGAAATCTTGGTGTATTTACTAAAAGTGTTATCAAGTACAGGGAAGGATAGAAAACGAAAGAAAGGATTCGTGAAGTGCTGAGATTTTCAGTCAATGTTAACACATGTCCACTCATCTTTGGTGTCTGGTCTCGGAATTGGAAACTATTTTTAAAAAAAATTAAATAGTATAAAGAGGTGGTTGGGATGGTAAATGATGATGTTTTACGAGTATTTTTTATTTGAAAAATAAGTTGAAATAATATGTTTTTTATTTTTTTTAAATTTATTTTTAATAAAATAATTTAAAATAAAAAACTCAAAGATATAAAAAGTTCTCGTTGAAATGCAGGCCAAATACCCCAAAATAATTTAAAGAATTGGTCGCGTACAAATTTCTAGGTAAAGTGTTGTAATTTCCAAGTACATATGGCACTAATATTTGGGAATTAGATAGTGGGATGTAGCTAATATTTAAAATTATTGTTTACGATAATTTAAATTTTAGAAATGTTAATTATTCAAGCAAGGGTCTACCCTTCTAGAAGGAAAGATACAGAGGAGGAACATTCACCAAGAAAATCAAGATGGCTCGATTTTTTTTCCTCAAAATTTCCGCAAGTGTACAGAAAAAAAGGGGACCACTTCATTTATGGTACGAAAAGAAGATAATTCTACGATTATAGATTATTTCTATAATAATGTAAATATATTTAGGTTCCTAAGATTATAGATTATTTCTACGAAAATGCAAGATTAATATGATTAACTCATAACAAATTAACAAGTTTATGAAATGTAACTAGATGCCATGCCCGCGTGATACCATATGCTTGTGGCATGCTTGTGCATTATTGTGGGTTTGTGAAAAAAAATTATATGGAAAAAAATTGTTGTAATTCATAATATTTTCAAGGAAAAAGTGCAAAACTAAATTCTCAACCAGCTTAATATTAAAAAAATAAAATTGATAAAGATAATTTTGAAAAAAATCATAACAAAAAAAATCATGTGGGGAAACATTGTAGCAATCAATGGTGTTTTAAAGAAAAAAAAACTATAAAGCTACATTTTCGACCAGCTCAGTATGAAAAAAAATAAATTCGATAAAAGCAATTTTGAAAAAAAATCGATAAAAAAGGCATATGAAAAAACACTGTAGCAAGGAAAAAATCATGTGGGGAAACACTATAGCAATCCACAGTGTTTTAAAGAACTACAAAGTTAAATTCTCAATCAGCTCAATATAAAAAAAAATCAATAAAGATAATTTTAAAAAAAACAAAAAAAATCATTAAAAAAACCATGCGGAGGAACATTATAGCAATCCAGAATGTTTTAAAGAAAAAACTAAGAAGCTAAACTTTCAATCAGCTTAATATAAAAATATAAAATCGACAAAAACAATTCTGAAAAAAAAAATAGAAAAGAAAACATGTGGGGAAAGCTAAAATTAAATTCTCAACCAGCTCAATATTAAAAAAATAAATTCAACAAAGATAATTTTAAAAAATAAATACGTGAATAAACACTGCAGCAAAATAAAAACCATATGGAGAAACTACTATAGCAATTCACAGTGATTTTTTTTAAATTATAAAACTAAATTCTTAATCAGTTTAATATTTAAAAAAATTAGCAAAGATAATTTAAAAAAAAAATGTTAATTTTGACAAAAAAAAAAAAGAGACAAAAAATGTAAGACAAAAAAAAAAAAAGGAAAATAAGAAAAAAAAATATACGAGGAAAGCTAACCTTTATCAAGCATATCACCTTGATCTAATACACAACCAACATTCACTTTTCGACATCCGTAACAGATATAATATAATAATAACTATGTGGAAAAAACCAAAAAGGTCATGTGGGGGAATGGAAAAAAAACAAAAGGTTGCGTGGGGAAAGCTACGGTGGTTCCCCCACCCGTTACAGAGTTCTTTTAATAATAGTTCTTTTAAAAAGTTTTTAAAAAAAATATATTAAGTTTTTTAAAAGAAGTCATTTTTAATACCAAAAGCTGAAAAAAAAATTAAAATATAAAGAAATAATAATTTTAATAAAAAATAAACAATGTTTAGAACAAGTTGCCAAACGGCGTCTCGAAAGGTGAAAGTACCTGTAACACCACTAGTGGAAAAGAAGAGATCCCGCCCGAATAGTCGACCTCCGGAACAAGGGGCAGCAGCTTCGAGCTATCAGTGAAGTCACCCAAATCATCTATAAAACAACTTGTTTCAGCTTCAACAAACAAAATTCCTTCTCCATTACAGTGAATTTCAGTTCTGCCAGATTCGTGCTTTCCCATTCTCCCTGCTGCAGGGTAGAACGGCACAAGAACATCACTTAGAGCATCCTTAAGCACTTGGGTTTCGAAAAATCTGGAAGAACCATTTGGCTTGTAGAAGTAGACAGTTTGGACGTGAAACATTGGTACCAAGAGGTCCAAATTTGAGCTCCATAGGCTCCTGTTGGGTGTCTCTCTAGAAGGGCGAACCATAGTTGACTGTTTCACATCAACTTTCATCTTTTCAACACCTGCGATGATCATATATAAACTGTAATAACTTAAAAGATTTGTGTTGATTGATCCAAGCCCGATCGATATTATTATTGTTATTAGAAATTGCAATATTAATTATAATTGTTCTTATTCTTCATATTAGTTCATTCTCCTTGTTAAACAAAATGGATTAGCCTTGTCCAGACGATCTCAAAAGCTAGTATCAAAGAGTATAGTTATGTAAAGCTCTGCAAAAACAAAAGAAAGACTTTGAACGAGATAAAAAATTCGACTTCACTATTGCTCAAATTACAATCGGCAACGTACGTGCTCAGTTTTTATTGATGAACAAGCATTGCAAACACAGCTACCTGTCAAGATGCAAGAACAAGACCAAGCAGAACAGGGATCACTCACCTCGCTAAAGAGACCCGATGAAGAAGTACAGATGGAGGGAGAGAATCGGACAGAAATGGAGAGAAGATTGCGGTGTGGAAGAGTGCCTGGTTTGTTGAAATGAAATGGCAGTGACGCCCTTTATAACAACAATTATGAGCAATTATTATAAAAGTACAAGCCAAATTAATTCTATTCTAGTTACCACTAGGTTTTTTTCACCGTGTGTCGATTAACATTTTTTAAAAAAAATTAACATGCAAGCTTTTCAAATATATTTTTTTAAATAAAATAAATTAAAAAATTTATATAAATATTTAATTAAATAAATTAAAATTATTTATATCAATAAATATAAAAAAAATATTAACAAGTCTAGTTGACTAGCCCAATTACAAGTCGAATATTTTTTTTTCTAATACAAGATAATTAATATATAAATGTTAATAAAATGTTTTTTTATATCGAGTAAAAATTATAACCTTAAATCAAAAAATTGATGCTTACATATAATAAAATAAAATAAAAATTATGTTTGTTAATAAAAACATATGAAATCTCAAACTAATTTTTAAAGTATTGTTAAAAAAACAATATTATTATTGCTACAATTAAACATTATTTCATTAGTTTTTGTATAATAATTTTTCAAATAAAACAAAAGTGTCAAGAAAAAAAAATAAATTACAAAAGAATGAAGTTAAGAACAAAAGGAATGGAATAGATAAACAAAATATAAAGTAATAAATACTCAAAGTATAAAAAATAAAAAATAATACGTTTTTAAAAGGAAAAAACAAAAAAATAAAGATAAAAAATAAAGATAAAAAAATAGTGATAAATAAGCTAAATATAAAATAATAAAAAACAAAGAATAAAAATAAAAAATAAAAAAAACTTGTTTTCTAAAAAAACTAAAAATTACAAATTTATCACTATTACCGTACCCATAGAAGTAACAAATTTAGAAAAAAAAAATTAAATTGTGTCATTTCTACAAAGTGGGTTTCTAAAAACACCAAAATTTACAAATATGTCAGAACTATTAAAAAAAAAATTCAATTATGTCATTTCTATAGTGAAAGCAAGTTTCTTTTTAGTATTTGTATAATTAGGTAATGTAGACTAGAATGTACAAAATTAAAAATAGTTTGATTTATTACATCAATAATCATTGCAATGTTGGTTTTAAAAAATATAAAAATAAAATTTTAATTATGTTTAGTGTGTTATAAATTGAAGGGTAAATTATTAATGAAAAGGGAGAAAAATATTTAAATATTAGTAATGATTAGAGAAAAACAATAAAAATTTATTTTCATTTGTATTTTGAAATAAAAGATAAAGAGAAATAATAAGAGTAAATTGAAAGAATCGAGGGATTAAATTTCACCTTGCAGGGAGGCTGAAATTTACCCCCACTTTTGCCCCTCACAGGATAATTTTACAATCCCTCGAAAAGTATTTAGTTGAAAAAAGAAATTATAATTGTGATTCAAAGCAATTAGTTGAAAACATTTTCTCCTTTTTTTATATATTTTCAAATTAATTTAAATATTTTTATTTTTATTTTTATTTATACATGTGATCAGATGAATTTAATATGCGTGTTTAATTTTTTTTAAAGAGTATTAAATATTTTTCAACATTCAAACATGAACATGGCCTGGTCGTAAATGTGCCAGTCAAGATACACGACAAGGAAAGGCGACGACGTTAGAAAAATCAAGCATCCATCGCAGAGACTTGGTGTCTGGCCTTAAAGAAACCACGTGGGCCTTAAAGAGACAGGTGGAAGTGGTATCAGCTATGGCTTTTAATTAGAATTATAATTTAAGTATTTAAAAGAAACAGCAACATTCCAGATTATAAACAAGTGCCTAGCAAATTAGATGAATTTTTTTTATTTTATATATTATAAAATCATATAAAATATATATCTTAAATAAATTAAAGTTTATAATACAAGTTCTTTATTGTTTTAAGAAAAAGATTCATAACTGGTCCATAAGAGTCTGTTATTTTTGTGTTTCAAAAATATTTTTGAAATAATTTAAAATTAAAATTTTTTTTACTTTAAATTAATATTTTTTTAGTGTTTTCTGATCATTTTAATGTGTTGATAACAAAAATGATTTAAAAAAAAAAATTATTTTGATACATTTCTAAGTGAAAAAGTACTTTAAAAAATAATCACAATCACAACCACGCTTCTAAACATGCTAAATTAATTGTGATTTAGAATATTTAGTTGAAAGTTTCCCGTCATATTTTTCTTGTTTTTTCAACTTAATGTTAATATTTTTAATTTTTTTTATATACATGGTAAGATTAAGATAAATCTAATATGTGTTATTAGATAAATATTAAAAAATTGTGATTACTTTTATGATAAATAAATAAATAAATGGCTGGGTGTTCATTGCGTTGCGCTCTTTTCAACGTAATAAATGAAAGAATGCCTGCCAGATAAGATCCGTAAATACTTGCATTGAAACTTCACGAAGAAAGAAATTTTTTATATTAGATTCTTGTCCTTTGGCCTCAAAGATACCACGTAGTATTTGCGATGGCTTTGAATTTTAAAAGAAAATTTTATTTTCCGAGGTAGTTCCATCGGACGGCCTAGATTAGCGGGTGTGTATTTGTTGACTATGTTTTAGTTCGAGAGAGCTCCAGCCACATTAAAAAAAATCAAAACTCTTTTAAAAAAACTCCAGATTTGAAAGAAAAAAAATATTTATATACTAATGATTTTCATTTAATTTTTTTAAAAATAAAGATAAAAAAGTAACCATAAATAATATATATATATATTTTTTTTTTCCTCTTTCGATTATCCCCTCGTCTTGCTTGGCATTGATTGGTGCGAATATAATCCAATCTGTCTGGAGCAAGAGGCGTCGGGGCTCGTCCTTATTAGCTGTGTGAAGGATTAGACTATTCCTTTAATCGAATATTGTTATGATCTTGCAAAAACACCGTTATCTTGACACGGGTCTGCTGGATGCTGCGGTTTTTTTTTCTCCTAAAAGATATAACGTTGAAGTGATGAGAATGTATTTAAAAAAATAACAGAAATTAATAATTTAGTTTTATTTTAATTAGATGATAAAAAAAATACAATAATAGTATTTGAATTTTTCTAAAAATCACAATACCTTGGAAAAAATATAGGAGCATGAAATTGGATAAAAAAATGGACCGAGACAATAAATATTGAAAAACATAACGGGAAAAAAATTAATTCTAAAAAAAAAATTTAATTTTTTTTAATTAAAATAATAAGGGTTGAAATTAAAATAAAAAATAAATTAAAGAGAACTAATTTTTTTCTATTGGAAAGTTAAATTAAAAAAAAAAACTCAAACATAAAAAAAAAAAGAATGAGGATAAGATAAAAAAAAAACATATTATAAACTTGGATTGAAAAATAAAATTAAAAATCAATAAAACTTGTATAAAAGAGTTAATAAAAAAATAAAAATATATGAAAAATTAACATTAATGAATAAAATAAATAAAATTTATGTAAAAAAAAATAAAAGAATAAATTAAAGTAATAATTGTGATTGATTTAATACTCTATCAATTAATTCCACTTGTTATTTGAATGAAAAGCAAAAAAACAAAACAAGTAATTTTATTACTGTAATCCAAGACAAAATATGTCTGAATTTTATGCACAGGCCACAACCACATATATCCCTGTATTCTTATTTTCAAATAAAAAAAACAAGGGGGGGAAAAGTGTGGATTATTATTAATTTTTAATTTCCATACATTAGTACTGTCCTTTTCAATTCTTTTTATTCTAAATAGAAGAAATATTTCATTTTATTCTAGTTCAAGATTCGTGTAGATTAATGCAGCCGTCGACTCTTCATGGGCCGACTGATAGGCCTAGGTTAATCTGCAGAAGCAATGGCTCTTGGGTATGCTTTAGCCATTGGACCACATCACTGAGAGCCCGTTCGCCTTGCGTTATCAAACAAGATTACATGAGTCAAGGCCTGAGCCCGGCAGAAATAACCCAGCCCATTGAAATAATGGGCAATAACATCATTGGCCGACTGCCGTAGGCCTGTTTGGGAACGCGATGCAAACCGCATTCCATTAAATTTTAAATTTTTTTGCTAAAAATTTTTGTTTTATATTTTTCAGATTTTTTTGATGTGCTAATATCAAAAATAATTTTTAAAAAATAAAAAAGACATTATTTTGATGTATTTTGAAACGAAAAAATACTTTAAATCGCAATCACTATCAAAATTCCAAACAAGCCTGTAGTTTTGATTGGTTCCTGTTTGGATTTGGATTCAATCAAATTTGATTTTTTTAAATTAATTTTTTAATATATTTAAATAATTTTAATATAATGATATTTAAAATAATTTTAACTTCTCAATCTAAAATCTAATCTATCTTATATTTTCAAAAAAAACCCTTTAATAACACGGTATATTAATTTAATAAAAAATATTTTATAATATATTTTATTTTAAATATTAATATATCAAAACTATAAAAATATATCAATAAATATTAATTCAATAAAAAATAATCTAAAAATACAACTTTTAAAAAAGAGCACAAGTAAACACTACCGTATTCAACAATGCCAAACAACTTGTATCTACCAGGAAAAAAACCCGCAGACACTGACACATGATAAGACATGAAGCGGCTACTTTGCCCTTTCAGTTCATGGGACTTTCCCTTTGTAACTTGTGCTTCTTTGCTGGGCACATCTTTTACAAGAGGGCTGTGCAACCTAGGAGGCAGAACCCAATTTCTGGGCAGGCAACTTGACAATCTAGTGGCTTTGGCTTATAATTTGCCACCACGCTGTGTTATCTACTGGCTACCTTTTGTTCCTTCCGAGCCGACACTAATCTGGGATCACTGGTTCTGTGATGGTCTAGCAAGAACTGGGTAATTATTTCTGCCATGGAGGTGTGGTCAGTAGCTCTCGAAGGAGAAATGACAGGCAACGAAGGAGACAAGCACCTGCAAAGACATAAAGACGGGTTAGTAGGTGTATGTCACAACTCCAGTTCTTTCTATTTTCTTCTTTCCCAATCAATATTTTCAATCTCAATCCACAATTCCAGCAAATTTATTTATTCTCCATAATTCCCTCCATTAAGATAAGAAAAAGAAAGGAATTCAGAACCATTACTGCTTCCTTATGGCTTCCCAAATAGAGATACGAATCACAAGGTTCAAAACATCGCCATGAACACACGATTTTTTTTTTTTTTTTGAGCTGGGAAATGGGAAATGGGAAATGTCAACAATAAAATAGTATATTAGCCTCAATGTATTTTGATTTTTAGGCCCTTTGAATCGATTCAAGTAAAATATATCATATTCACATGTCTATATCACATAGGAAGTTCACTCAACAACCTCGCCAGGGAATTAAATTAACACGGGCCGATAGAAAAGACAAAGGAAAAAGGCAACAGCGATGGATGATGGACCTCACCCCCCTGTCAAAAATCTCTCTGTGGATCGAAATTTTTTTTATTGGAAAAGAAAAGGTTATCTGGTCACCGACAAAATTGTAGCAGAAGGGAGGGAGCTAAGCTAACCACAGCTCAGATGCAGCTTTTCTCGCTTTCTTTTCACCCCTGCTAATAAAACTAGGTTATCTATCTACAGCAACCAAAGCAGGCACGTGACCTCTGCATGTTTACCTGCTCTTCTATTATGGTGGGTGGCGTTCAAGCTTCTAACGGGTACACATTTATGGGAAAGAAAAGGATGTGGTCATCATTTGTTTTTGGGTGGTAAATCACATGATTGTTGATTCAATAAAGAGAAAAAAACTTGTGTGAAAGTGGGAATATGGTGCAGCATCATTTCAACCATGGAGGCTCTAGCTGGTGGAAATTACCAAAGGCCATGAAGGTTTTTCCATGCCAAATGTAGTCGGCTTAGGCAGGTGGGATAATGGGTGGGTGAGCAGTATTCGAGTTTATCCAAAAAACTGAATCTAACCGAGGTCAAAATGAGCAATTTCATTTATGCTGGAATTAAATTTGGATAATAAGAAAAGGATTTTTCAGAATTGCCACAGGAACCCATTTATAACACAGTTCGTGTTGGAGGGCTAGAGAATTGATAAAGCGATCGACTTGGAAGACAAATTTGGGGCTTTGTTCCATCTTTTACTTTTTAACACAACAAGGTTCTGGCAGGCTGTGGGGGAAGAAAAACAGGAGGAAGGGAGAGAAGGAGGGGGAATCCTCGACAACAGAGGAGCCTTCAAGGGGCATGTGAGTAAATGCGCTAGGAATAGACATGGTGCTTGTGATATTAATAATGGGGGAAATGAAAAGCATCTCTCACATTGAAAGAGAAAGAGAGAGAGAGAGAGAGAGGATGGCCACAATCCAAAGCCAAAAATAAGGTACTAGCAACAACTGCAACAACACGAAACAACAGCAGCAGCAGCACATCAGAAAAACAGCATCATCTCATTTATCTCTTTGCTTTGCCTTTTCAGCCCAACCCCCACCAATTCTCATTGATCTCACCCTCTCTCTCGCACACCCTTCTCTCTCTCTCTCTCTCTCTCTCTCTCTCTCTCACTGCGAGGGAAGGAAAAGAAGAAAAAACTCGCAAGGACCCTTTCACTGTCTCTCTATACAGAAGCTAAAGAAACACAAGTCATCCAAATAAGAAAGAAGAGCCATGGAAACTCCACGCACCCCATACTCAAAAACAATGAAGAGTCCACACCACCCAACTCTCTCTCTCTCTTTCTTCAATGGCCCAGCTGGACCAAAATTTATGTTAAGAAGAAAAACAAAAAAGAAAAGAGAAGATATCATAGGAAGATTAGTAGTGGTAGTAGTAGATGTCTTCAAATGTTGTCCTCCAACCAAACCCACCTTACCTCACAAACCCATTATTCAGTATGCCTGAAATACCCTTCTGCAACCCCCCAAAAAAATCCAATCTTCATCACTGTCTCAAGTCTCAACTCTCTAAAGAAAACATTTTTCTCACCGAATTATGTGGGCTTCTTTGGGTTTTCTTTGTCTTGGTCAGAGTTTCACAGAGAGAACAGGAAAGCAAGAACCTTCCCATCTCTCTCTCTCATCTTTCTTTATCACCCTCCTCGATCTCATCTTGTCCATCACTCTCTCTTTCTTTCTTCTCATTATAATTCTCTCTTAGCCTTCTTCCTACCTATATTTCCTCTCCCTTGCCCTTCTTTCTCCTTCCCATTCCTCTCCTCCTGTCCATAAAACACACAAAGCTCTTTGTTTTCAGTTTCGGGCACTAGTTTTTTTTCCTATCACACCATGAAGAAGATGAAAGGGGTTGCTGCTGCTGCGGACTCTCCTCCTCCTTCATATGCTACCATGTATGAAGATCCAAGGATCATGTTCAAGCATCAGAGTCTTATGCAGGACTACGAGGAATTATACAAGGTAATAGCTTTTCTGGGGTTTCAAAGAATTCTTATTTCTTTGTGGGTTTCTAGATCTGGTGTTTTGTTAGATCTCCTTTGTTGGGCTTTGCTCATATGCTTTTTGGGTTTCTGGGGAAAACAAGAACACCAAGAGACAGGAACTTACTTCGTTGATTCTTTGATTTGTTCCAGTGTTTATGTGAAATTTGTCTTACCTAAGCTAGAAATTGGGAAGTCTTAAAACCTTCTCTTTCCTTTGGTTTATACTCTCTGTTTGGCTATAGAGGATAAGTAGGCAGCTCAATGAAGCCAAATACTTGTTTAAGGCCTCCCTGAGGGTGGATTTGTGGCATTTTGGGATCTTTTCATGATCTCGAATGCTTCTTGCCATTTATCAGCTTCCATACAGATCAGTTGACTTATTATGCGGCAACTGTTCCTGAGTTTAATTCATGAATTCTTGGTGTCTGTGGTTTTATCTCTTTTCTTTGCTTGTATGCGTTTTGGCTTTCACACTGATAATTTGTGTGGTTTATTGGAACATGCTTTTACCCCAGTTTATGTCTGGTAGGATAATTCCCATCTTATGGGTTCCTTACCTTTCCTTTTGATGTTGAATAGAAAAACCTTTTTGGATCCCTTTGTTTCTCTTTTAGTTACTTCATGTGTTGAAACCCTTAGGTTTCAACATAGAACTGTTAATGATAGATGGATTCATACTTTTAAGCATTTCTCAGGAAACAGAAGCGAAGAAAAGGAAATTGCAGATGGTGAGACAGAAAAAATTAACCTTAATGGCTGAAGTCAGGTATAGCACACACTATCGTGCCTTTAAATGCTTTTAGATTTGTATAGACTTGTAATCAGATTTTAAAGTTGAAATTTGGGTCGTGTTTATCTTGTGAACTGTAGGTTTTTGAGACGACGATACAAATACTTGACACAAAACAAGCCTAAGAAAGCCCCTATGGAGCGAAGTTTTGTGCAACCACAGAACTTAGTACCTGCTAGTAAAAATTTAAAGAAGGAAAAGAGCTATAGTGGAAATAATGCTGCTCTGAGACCACCAGTTCCTCGTTTTGATTTAAACCAGAAGGGAAAGCTTTACATTGAAAGGGAAGCCACTTTGCGAAATTCCACTCCAATTTTTGACTTAAACCAGAAGCAAATGACTCACATTGGAAAGGAGGCTGCTTTGCGAAAGACAGCACCAATCCCTGACCTGAACCAGAAGGAAAGGATTTACAGAGGAAAGGAAGCCACAGTTCGAAATAATACTCCAATTTTTGACTTGAATGAAATCTCGGTATTTGTTTAGCAAATGTCATCAACTACAGTGCTTTGAAACCGTGCATTTCCTTTCTGTCTTGGGCTAATGGCGTAATTTAACTTCATTGCAGAGGGAGGATGAAAGGTTAATGGTGACATGTTGAGAACAGAGGAGCTAAAGATTAGTTCAATGAGAGGTGGTAGTGCTGAGCTACATAATGATATGAAGTTATCAGCTTGTAGGAATGTCGGGAATGGATCAGGCTGGGCAGGGATGAGGAAGATTATATGGCAGGATCAGGTAGCGTTGAGGGTTTGAGTCCATTCTTATTATTGCAGTTGTAGGTACCTATATTTTCGCTAGTCTGAAAAGTATCCCTTGCCTCAACTTGTAATGGTTAATTCTCGTTTTCCTGGTTCTCGTTGTAAAGAAAAAAAATAGCCCCATATATTATGATTATAGATGAAATGAAGAAATTGGTGTCAATTGCACAGAAATCAAAACTTGTGCTCGTTCAACGTCCCTTAATTAGATTTAATAAGCATTTCTCTCAGTTGCCCTCAAGGAAAACTAGCAGTCTGTTTGGAATCTTGCATAAAGTTGCTTTTAGTTTTGGTTGCTTGACTTGAGGTTCCCAATTTTTGTTTCTTTGCCTCTTGTATTTGGTTGTGGAACAGGCTTGTACAATTTCATCGTTTTAGTCTTTCTTGGCCGGCAGCGGCATCCATATTTAAATGAAGAAACGTGGACTAGTAATCATGGTGTTTGCAACAGCCAATAGTTTGAAATAGGACAAGATATGGTAGGCCTGTAATCTGCTAGAGTAGATGTTACCTTTCACCTACGTTATCCGGCCTGGTGGCCAGGAAGGGAAATGCCTTCAGAGATAGAATTGATGGGGCCTGCTCTGTTGTTTGATTTGGGAAGTTCTTTGGGGGTTAGACTAAAGACCAACGCCACAAGTCATGCATAATGATAATGGGTGGAGAATGGAGATGGAGAGAGCAAGCAATACGCTTATCATTGTCGCTTTCGGTGGAAGAACAATGGCCATTGAACATGTCAAAGTTTTAATGTAGTGGCGAACTTATCGCGTGAGCCCTTTCAACTATTCTGCGGTGTTTGATGTTTTTTTTTTCTTTTTCTTGTAGAAGATGATAACATAAAAGGTATAATTAGCGAACGTAAAATAAAATGGCATTACTCGCATTAAGTTGGGAGTTGGATATTTTTTTAGATGTTAAAAAAATTATTCAATAATTTTTTTAATAGAAAAAAAATTAAATCATGTATAATTGACTTGATATGATTTGATTGACTTTGCGGCTTTAAAAATAATCCGGACGACTAGTAAAAATATAAATTGCTTATTTTTTTCAAGATAACATCTTTTTTAATATTAAGATAATAACATATTGGATTGATTTGAGTAACCGTACTAGACTTGTAACTCGGGTCATGAGACCGAGATAACTCCATGAAAAGAAAATCAAAACAAATTATAAAGTTCAATTCCCTATCAGTCTAATGTTGAAGGATGAGACTAAAAAAAACCGATTAAAAAAACATAAAAAATGACCAAAGTCAATCCGTTAGGCCCATAACATGGTTTATGAGACTAAGATAACCATATAAAAAGAAAATCAAAATAAATTATGAAACTCAATTCTCAGTCGATCATGTTGGACCTAATGTTGAACGATAAAATTTGTAAAAAAAAAAAATTGAGTCAATTGAGTTATCTTGCTAAATCCACAACCCAAGTCATGAGACAAAGACAACCTAATAAAAAACAAATATAATGTTGAAGGACATGAGACCGAGATAACCTTTTAAAAAAAATAAAAAAAAATAACTTGATTTAACATGGGTTAAAATACCAAAACCCGTGACCCTGATCATTATACCAAGATATTCCCATAGAAAACAAATCAAAACAGATTATAAAGCTTAATTTTTAACCGACCCAATATTGAATGATAAAATTAAAAAAAAATTCAATTAAAAAAACATAAAAAACAACCTAAGTCAACTCGAGTTAAATTGTTAAGTACTATTCCAGGTCATGAGATTAGAATAACTTAATAGAAAGCAAATAAAACAAATAATGGAGTCTAATTTCTAATTAATCAAATACTAAAGGATGAAATTGAAAAAAAAAGTTAAATAAGAAAAAAAACCTAGCCAACCGGGTTAATTCGCTACACCTGCGATCCGTGTCATGAGCATATTCATTAAATCCACCCCGAGGGTTGACATGGACAAGGGGTCGGGTCACATGGGTTGACCCGAGAAAATTAAAAAAATATATTTAAGGTTTTAATATTTTACATGAAAAAGTTAAGAACCAATTTATATGGATGTAGACTATATATGTTGTAAATAATAAAGTTTAAGAGATTATTTGAAATTGTTTTTTTATCTCATATTTGAAAGATATTATTTTATTCTTTTAAATTGAAGTATTTAAACCAAGTTTTTTTATCCCACATTAAAAAACATAACTTTCTTCTTGTGAATATAGAATATATATACTAATGGACTTCCCATCTCACATTAAAAAAATAAATTTTTTTTCTAGTATTTATATAATAAACTTTGATATAAACTAGTAACTAAAAAATAAAAAATGATATGCTCACACTCATAAGATTGAGTCAAACAATAGAAAAATCCTTGATTATCCACATATTATCTTCAATAATAATTTATTTTTTATTCTTAAAATAAAACCACTATGCTTTGTACATTAATTTTTGTTTAGCTGGCAAAAAAAAAATTACTTTATCTTGTCATACATTAATTTTTTTGGCTTGCTAGGCCAAAAAAATTAGTTTATCTAGTCTTGCGTTTTGCAAATTATTTTATTTGTTTTGGAAACAATCACTCAAAAAAATTTATCCCACCTCTTCACTCTTAACCATAGGTATTTAAAAATTATTATTTTTTTATTTATTTCAAAATAAATCATGCAGATAGTTGATCGACAAGTCACCCGGTCCTCCCTGAGCTAACTACAACCCCTGTTTTCTTCTTCAGACCTGGTTAGGACCCTGGATCTCACGAGTTTCAGGTCAACCCGCTAGGGTTTTAATAACTATGATTATAAAAGTGAAATAACCTGACAAAATACAAATTTAATATTCAAGGACTAAATTGAAAAAATAAAAACATTGATTGATAAAAAATCAAAGAATTTTTTTTTTTTATAGGCCCGCACCAAATTAGAAAGAAAATATGCTACAATACTTTTCCCCACATGTATGTTTAGTGTATTGTTAGTAATTAATTAATTAATTAATGTGAAAGCGCAACAGCAAAACAGGATTTCAATGAAGCGTCAAGGCAATCTGTGAGACATTGGCTGTATCATACAACTTAAAAGCATAATATGCAACAAAAACAAAATATGCTGGAGAAGCCATGCTTGGCCTAGACAGAACTCTTTGAATAGGTACTGGCAGAATTCTCATTGGCAGTGAAAAGCAAAAAAAAGAAAGAAAGTGGGGGGGCAAAATGATCAGAGTTGAAGGAGCAAAATGTTTCAGCTTGTATAAATTCTGTCAATCCTCTGCAAGTTGTTTTTGTTTTCCCTTGCCTGCGCACTTACTGGATGGAGAGCAAGTTTCCTGGAAAATTAAAAGGTTGCATTGACAATGTCAAATCTTGTGAAGAGCTATTGGTGATGCAAACGGAGGAGGGAAAAAAAGCAACCTGATTTTTAAACAGCCAAGCAATTCATAGATGAGTTGTAGCAGCAAAAAGAGTTAAAAAATGTTGTTTATAATATCTGGAAATATAAGATGAAAAGGAGTGAAAGGAGCTTATTTTTACATGCGTTGTTATAAGATTAGATGCAAGAAAAATGAATGAAGACCAATGGACAGCACTGCAATGCTAACAAAAAGGCTAATTTTTAAATGCGCCGTGCTGTTCAGTTTTTACTTCGAAAAACATCTAAAAATTACTTAAGAGAGCATGCTGCCGGGATTCGATTTTGTAATGGAGCTAGTCTGCAGACAATGGACATGAGAATAATAAGTGAATCGCCATAAACTTAGGCATATTTTCTAGCAACTTTATGCAGTATTGATATTGCTGGTTCAGTGTTTACCGAGAGAAGGCATTAGATAAGGCAGTCCTTTAATTTTAACAAACTTCTCCAGTCTTAGGCATTAAAAATAAACTTCTAACAGCTTAATCATGCAATAAAATTGATAGCACTGATACATATTTAATTTTCAATACACAAAAAATCCAAAAGGGTAAATAAAACTAACCACAACAAGTCAAAGTTCTCATCTTGTATCTCACACCAAATTTTCTCAGCAACCAAACAGAATTGCCCCCTTTTAATCTCAACACTACAAAAAATTGAAACTTTTAGAAAAAGATCTGACCTTTCCAGAGATATTCGGACAGCAATCCTCGGTTTTCTTGTGCTTGGCAATCTCATCAAATAAGTAAACCTTCGGAGGAGCCATATCTTTCACAAATACTGATCACAAAAAACATTCAAAACCCTTCAGATTTACACTCAAAAGAATGATTTATATAAATAAATAAAAATGACCCCTTATTATTCATGAAAAACCATCACTAATGTGCTTAAGTTGTTGAAACGAATAGTTATGATTCAAATTATGCCAATCTTGAGCCTAATTGAATATGCAAAGAAACACGATTTCATAAAAAATGAAAGAATTGGGAGTTGGCATCGAACAGGGGAGAGGTCGGCCATGATCTAGCCCTCCATGAAAATCTGAAAAAAAGGAAATATGAACTCGAGTAACACTAACACTATGTAGAGGAGGAGATAAAAGATTGGAAGTGAGAGGAAGCCAAAGCTCTGCAAAGTATAGGGGCTGTCAAAGGGGACGAACAACCCAGGAAAACCAAGAACCTAACCCTAATTCTCAGAAGCTAACAATTAAAATTAAAAAGGATGGCAACAAAAAAAAAAAGCATGCACCATATCTAACAGGGAATCGAAAAAGACCATAAAAGAAAGAGGGTTTCAAAGGATCCACCTTTTTCTTTCCTGTTTTTTTCACGGCCTCCACCCTATCCTAAAAGCGCCACCTTCAGTAACAATCTTCACCATGACCGACGCGATGGCAAGGAGCTCCCTCTGCGGCTTCCTCTTCTCCAACGTCGCCTCTCTCACGTGTGGAGTGAAAGAATGTAACTCCTGGAAGAAGTCAAAAGGTCAAAAGAGAAATATGGTTGCCACGCAGCCACGTCGCCCAACAAAAGAGAGAAAAAATAGGATTGTTTTTTCTCAACTGTTGAAAACTTGAAATTTAAGCAAAAAACCAAAAACGACCTCCAAAGCAGAGCTCAGCATTCTAATGATCAACGGCAAAACCGACATTACGCTTAAAAAGTTTGTGTCCACGAATTTTTTTTTTTTTTCTGACGGTGATACAGTTTTCCTTGAATTCCCAGATAACCCACCACAAATTTATGAGGCCCCCCATCTTTGTTTGCTTCTTCATTAGGAGCCCAACAGTCAACTACAACTGTTAGATTAGAATCATCAGCCTTTGCAAATATTGCCGAGAGAAAATGCCAAGTCGTTGTGAGATCTGCTGCGAGATCATCATCGCCATCTTGCTCCCTCCTCTCGGTGTTTGCTTCAGGCATGGCTGCTGCAGTGTACGCCTCTCCATTTTTCTTCTTCTTCTTTTTAGAGATCTGAAAATTTGGATATACTTGATGGATAATTTTAATGGGTTCTTATCAATACTTTTTTTTTTCAGGTGGAATTTTGGATTTGCTTGTTACTCACTATTTTAGGCTACGTTCCTGGAATAATTTATGCTCTCTATGCAATTGTGTTTATCGACCGGGATGAGTATTTTGATGAAGGCAGGCGTCCTCTTTATGCCCCGGCGTATCAGTGAATTACCATACCAGTCCCTTTGGTTTTATCGAACTCCATTTCATCTATGAGATTTGTGTCTTGTGTTTAAACAACGTCAAAATCAACGGAATTACTGCTTAATTGTGGGTTGATAATTATACTTTTGCTGGTATTTTCACCTCTTTTCAGCTACAAATGGATGAGACGACGTTCTAAATCTTACTCAATTGCATCTTAATTTTTATTACTTCTCTTGCAAAATAATGGACTAGGTTGTGGCAGGCTCTTGTGGTTTGCTATTTTCTTATTTGCAATTGGATTTATTGAGTCAGACTTCGAACTAGTTTGCTCGAAATTCTACCCGCACATTACTTCTCCCATGTTTATGGATTTTTGTTCAGCTTTACAAACATAAATCGTTGCCAAGAATGTGTTGCCTCAATTGGGAGCCGTGGGAAAATTATATTGTTGAGCCTTCTTAAAAGTACTGCAGTGCTGCAACCATAGTATAAGTGAATGTGCCTATCGAATGATCTACATAATCATGCAGTAGGCGTTCAGAGCATATCATCTTGGCATAGAACAAAATTTATTGAATGATCTACAAGATCACCTTGAATGCTTGCCTAAGAAAGTGGTTTCGATTTCTGTTAATGAAATAAACTTCAGCTTGCTGTTATCCTGTTTTTGTAAGTGGTCAATGCAGGAGAGGTAATTGCCAATTCTTCCCTCCCAGGTTTCCTAGTAGTAGTTGATACTGATTTCTGGCTTGCTGTGGCAGCCTTGTACCTATCCTCTCATTATTCATGCTTTCCCATAACCGTGTGTTATGTTGCTGAATAACAGTAACAAACGAGTAGGTTTTGCTTATGGTATTTGCTTGCGAGGAAGATTGTTTTTCCCAAATTTGTGATGAAATAATCGTATGATTTGAGATACCTTCGGAACATTTTCTTGGTAATATGGACAAAGCTAGGTTTGGAAAGCCTTTATGGAGGCCTGATGAAGGGGACATCGTACCTGAGCTATGGTTTATATGTTCGTATGATTTAGATGATGGATGATAATCTAATCCTTGTGTTATTGGATTTTATTTAGGTTTATTTATTAGATTTAATTTAGTTATTATTGGATCTTTTATTTAGTGGATTATAAACTTAATTGTTTGTTCTAGTTAGGATTTAAGAATATATATGTTTTTTTGTTTTAATGTTGGATAGTTTTTGATAAAATTTGAATAAAATTTGCGTGTTCATCTTCTAACACAGACCTAGCACCCCTAAACTCTAGACGTAGTACTTTCTAAGCCAAACATCCACCATCCACCAGCTGCAACCAACACAGACAGGTCTACTGCTATGAGAGCCATCGAAGGTCATCCACTAATCGCAGAGGACGTTGCCCTTGTGCAACCATTAGAGAGTAGATCAGGTTTCTCCAATAGCGCTACCACAAGAGTTGTTCAGCTAACGCCTCCAACACTTTAGATCTTCTCAGGCCAGCGACAACTACTACAACACACCAGCAACCTTTCCCCTTTTGTTTCGGCAACAAACAACAGTCTCCCTTAGATATGTTGATGTCGGTCACAACAATAGTAACACAACAGTTGAGGGAGATCAAAATCTGCTCGCTCTTGACTTCGCAATAATGCTCGATTGATGGTTCCATCATGGTATAGAAGGACTGCTTTTCCCTTATCTCCATGCGCAACCAAGCAAACTTCATCTTTTACAATGATATGATATTAGACAGCATCGTTATGTAGCATCCATGTTGAGCTTCCTATTTGGTACACCTTTCCTGTTCAATTAAAGGGGTGATATAATCTTTAATATAACCAGATACGCTAGTTCACATGTTTCCAAACAGACCCTAATTGAAAATGAAAGATAGTGTGCACTAGCTTTCGATCCGCACTTCAATGAAAGTATAATATTTATTTGTTTTGAGAAAATAAATAAATATATAGGCTTTTACAACATGTTTTTTTTAAAAACAAAAACATCCTAATTATAAATCGAAAATCCTATATATGCATTTAATTAAATAAATTAAGAATTATTTATATTAATAAATGAGATAAAAAATGTAACACTTCTATTAAACTCGTCTTGCTGTGGGTCGAACAATTATTTTCTAACGCAAAAGAATAAATGTGTAGGAATTATTAACGTGCCTTTTGACATCGAGTATAAATATAATTGTGAATCAAAAAGCTGATACTTATATGTAATAAAATAAGGTAAATATTATATGTGTTAATAAAGACGTGTAAGATCTCAAATTAATTTTTAACATAATGGAAAAATGAAAAATTATTGCAATTGTTATAGTGAAACAACATTTACCTTTAGTTTTGTATAATATTTTTTCAAAAAAAAAAGGAGAAAAAATTACAAAAGAATGAAGATAAGAATGAAAAAAATGATATAAATAGGCCAATTATAGATTGATAAATAGGCCTAGTATAGAGTGATAAATATTCAAAGTGTAAAGAATAAAATAATAATATTTTATTCAAAAAAAGTGTGAAGAAAAAAAAGGAAAAAATAAAAAATATTAAAAAAATAAAGATAAGAAAATAATAGTTATAAATAAATCAAGTGTAAAGTGATAAATTTACCAAGTACAAAGAAAAAAAAGAAAAAATTCTAAGAAATTTCTCTAAAAAAACCCAAAAAATTACAAAATTTTCATTACCAGCTACAGTAAAAAAATGGATAAAACTTCAATCGTGCTATTTCAGCAATGAAAGAGGGTTTCGTATAAGGTAAGCACAAACTCATTCTATTACAATAGTAGTTCAACTTTACTTCAACTATACATAAACATACATACTTTTACTAGTACACAAAATAGTTTTTTTTAGTAAAGTATGATGGAGGTGGTATCTAATTGGACAATGATAACACATAAAACACTAAAATTTTAATGTGCGAAATAGATTGTAAATATAAATTTTAAATTTTAAATTTTATTATTTAAAAATAAATATATAGTGGTTGTTTCCGGCTTTACAAGATTTTTAAATAAGCCAGAAAATCCTATATTTATTAGAAAACAACTAAAAATCTAAAAGCATAAAGAAAATAAAACAAAAATCCAAATTAAAAAAAACTAAGAAAAATAACAAAATTAACCCAAACATTAACTTTTAGAAGAGATCCAATAGTCCAATAAACTATTAAGTGTTTTTTCACATTAAAACAACATAAAAAATCACCTAAAAAATTTTGAGTTCGATTCAACGACTGGATCTCCATTATTATAGTTTTAAGGTGCTAACCTAGTCTGGTGTGACCATACTTTCTCTTGGATCTAAACATATCTCAATAGTCCATATAAGCATTTGTTGTACCATTCATTTAGTTTGTTTGTATCAAATCTCATCTAGTTATATCAAATTCTCATCCAAATGTTCATAACCTTCAGTTTCTATAAGTTTGGCTATATAAAAACACTAGAGCATTGTTATGAGGTATTTTGTTTTTGAATTATTTTTTATTTAGTTATACCATAAAAAAATAGATATTCATTTAAAATACAATAAATAAAATTACAAGAAAAATATATTTTTTAATATAGCAAATGACATGCTAACCTAATTTTTTTTTTCTGATAGTACGATTGACTCTAGATAAAAAGTCCAAGCATGCCAAGCCTGACCTTTTCTTTTCTTTTCAACAAGTGTATGATTCATTGTCTTTCCTAAAATTTTTAATATAGCAAATGACACATCCATCTGTGTAAATGACACATCGTTTTCTAGTGGAAATTCTGGGCATCTGTGGTGGCAAGAAAATCAAGATACATGTTTTAGGACTCTAAAAAGTTAATTTTGAACTGAAAACACCAAAAAAAAAACCCTAGAATATCAATAAAACCATTTCAAATTCTAAAACACCCTCTAATCACTCCAAATATCCAACCAAATTGAAAACAAATATAGATCCCGATCTACTTTTTACAACAAGTTCAAAAAGCAACACCACCTCTATTGAAACCTCTATTTCCAAGACAAACTTATTGACACCATGATTATTGTTTTTGTGGCCGACCTACCATTGTCTTTTTTATCTATCTTTTCTTGATAATTTTCTCTTTCCTCTCTCAACATTTGAAGACGGAATAAAAAAAAAATAAAGTTTAGAATTAAAATATAAAATTCTAAAATAACAAGAACCAAACATAAAAAGTGAAAACTTTAAGGGTCAAATTGTAGTTTTCTATGTTCTATGAACAATAAAAGCCAGAAAGGGTTGAGATTTTTAGTGTTAACTTGTTTTAATTTTTTAAAAAACTATAAATTTAAATTCTATTTTGTATTATTGATTTTTATAATAATTGGTTGGGATGTTTATAGCCCCTACCAATATTCTAGAGCACATAAATAAAAATAAATTATAAAATTTAAATTATTTAAACATGATATGATATGAGGGGATGGAATTAAAAAAGAAAAAGCTATTTTCTTATGATTCGGATCAAATGACGACTTTTGGCCCCTTAAAGTAAGAAATGGCTAAACAAGCCTCCATTCAAACATGGCTATTATTATAACAATTTATATTATTTATAAATCTAGCCGTCTATCTAGTATTTTCCACGTGGCAGAGACGACTGATCTTTTTGCGTTGATGAGTGTCTTTTAAGAGGGTAGACATGTCCAGTACGCCTCTCCTGGCCCTACCAGCATGTGACACCCGATTCCAGGGAATGAATGGCAACCGTCTATTTTCCACGTGGCTAACAAAAAAAGCTATATCTTTCCAAACATCAAAATGACATTTTTATCCACTTGTTCTCTTTATAAGACCCTGCAAATGGAATCAAATCAAAGCAAGACTCCATAAAAAAAAATGAGACGTAACGAAGATACAGACGTGGTAGAGACGGATGCCGAGTCAGGACTCATCGCCGACTGGGCCGAGTTAACTTACGAGTGCTTAATCATCATCCTCTCTCGACTCACCTTTGAGCACCGATGGCGCGGTCCCATGCTCGTGTGCAAAGGTTGGCTTATCGCCTGCAAGGATCCATCTCTCAACACACTATTCGATCTGGACACTCAATTCGACTCGGTCATTGAATCACCTCGGTGGTGGACCCCTGATTTCGAGAGAAAAATCGATTCAATGCTCGTTTCCGTCATCACTTTTAGTGACGGATCCCTGACCGAGATCCGCACCCAGCACTGCTCCGATCTCTCAGTCACTTTCGCCGCCGAAAGGTAAAAAAACAAAAGAAAATTCTTCTCAAAATACAATAACTTAGTCTTTATGAATTTTATTTTTTATTCTAGGTGCTCAAATCTTCAAGTGCTTTCAATAAAAAGCTGCCGGAATGTGACTGATGCATCAATGGCTCAAATTGCTTACAAGTGCGCAAAGCTTAAAGAGCTTGATATAAGTTATTGCTTTGAAATATCACACGAATCTTTGGTTATGATGGGTAGAAACTGCCCGAATCTTAGGGTTTTAAAGCGGAACCAAATGAATTGGTTAGATGCCTCCGAACACGTAGGGATTGTGCCCGATAGTTATTTAAATACTTGCCCTCAAGATGGAGATTGCGAGGCTGGTGCAATTGGGAAATACATGCCCAATTTGGTGCACCTTGAGTTGAGGTTTTCGAAAATGTCTGCAAAAGGATTGGTGTCGATTTGTGAAGGGTGTTTGAATCTTGAGTATTTGGATTTGTCTGGGTGTGCCAATTTGACGAGTCGGGATATTGTTAAGGCGACTTTGGGGTTGAAGAATTTGAAGGAGATTAAGAAACCGAATTTTTATATTCCGAGGTCGGTTTTCCACACTGAAAGATATGGACATTGGAGGTTGTATGATGAGCGGTTTCAGACGGATATCTTCCGCATTTGACCAGGTGAATTGAATTAATCATTAGCTACATGAGAAAGTATGTAGCTAATTTGATGCATGTTCTTTTGTTTTCCGTATTCGGAGGATGTTCAGTGCAATTGGTGTTTAGGTAGATACATGGCTCTATGTTGTGCTGTAAAAACTAAAAAGTCATTTGTGCCCGTCTCTGTTATGCGTTTGTGAGCTTACTCTGTTTTCTAAAGTTTGGAACCTGGGAATTGGAGTGAATCGTTATTCCTGAAAACCCTAATTGATTTGTGTAATCTCATTTTAGGAATACATGGGATGGCATCCTTCTATTGTGCTGGTTTATGAAATTTTCTTAGAGGTTTATGTAGCTAATCGCTGCTAGTGTGTTTTATGTGTTTGAAACCATGTGTAATGCTATTACAAGTCTTGCCTTCCATGATTGTGGTTCGTTCGTGCTGCATGTCTTGGAATGTTATTGGCACTTGGCACTGCGCATACTGTCTTCGTGTTTGTCTTTTCCATGGGTCGGCCATTGGTGAATGGTGATGATAGCTACATTCTAGAGTATTCTTGTGTTATTATACTCTGTAAGATTTGAAGAAA
Source organism: Populus trichocarpa (assembly GCF_000002775.5). Taxonomy (NCBI): domain Eukaryota; kingdom Viridiplantae; phylum Streptophyta; class Magnoliopsida; order Malpighiales; family Salicaceae; genus Populus; species Populus trichocarpa. The sequence continues at coordinate 12,436,364 of NC_037302.2, read as the reverse complement.
AGAAGATAAAACAATTTCAGGGAACAAGCTCTGTACTGGTTATCATGTCATTAACCTCACCAAAAGATCTGTAATAGTTTGGGAAGTTTTTTAAGTTCTGAGAGCTCGCCACCATCCATGAAATGCAGAAAGAAATAAAATTAGGAATTGTGATTTATTTATTAAATCCTGTGCCGCTTTCGGATTCGTGCTTTAATTTGTAAGCCTCTAAATAACAACAATCAATAAACATACATTAAGAGAAGGAATACGACAAAGGTCAGAAATAGAATACAAGGTCAGATGTTTTGGTGGATTTAGACAAGTAAAGATGAAAGGTTAATTATGATGAAATTTGGGCTCATTTAAGTTCTCGAGCATAAATAAAAAATTAATCCGCAGATTTTTTATCACTGAAAAAAATATATATATAATTACAAGAATTCATATGTTGTATATAATGCGAGGATTTTTCTGTGTTACACCTTGTTATGATAATAAAACTGTCATTGATTTCCTTGGTAAATCCTACTTAATTTAGTGGTGGTTGCATTTTGGGTTGTAATGAATGATTTTCTTAGATAGTTGCCTTACTTATTTGATGTTTTTAACCTCTCTCTCTCTCTCTATATATATATATTTGATGCAAGCAAAAGCTAAAAACAATAATTAAATAAAGAACACAATATTTTAAATGGATGAATGATCCTCAAATTCATAAGTTTATTCTTTTTAAAAATAATAATAATTAAATTTGCCTCACTGAAAGGTTTAAAAAGCCTTAAACCTTAAATAGGTTAGAAAGGTAGAAAACAAAAACAAAAATTTTAAATTACAAAGAAAAGAAGTATAAAATATGAAACAAGTAAAAAATCCAAAAATAATATGGAAAAACATAAAAACTATCAAAATCGAGGGTCTCAACGATATTTTTTATATTTAAAGATTTGAAAGTCCGCGTAGTGACGTATTGGATATTATAGGAAAAACAACTTCCAGAAAATTCTGTAAAATTTTGAGCGCGATCTAACGGTCGAATAAAAAATTATAGTTTTTTTGAGTTGTTATTCTAGTAAGATGCAATTAGACCTCCTCTAAAAAGCCTTAAACCTTAAATAGGTTAGAAAGGTACAAACAAAAACAAAAATTTTAAATTACAAAGAAAAGAAGTATAAAATATGCTAAAAAGCCTTAAACCTTAAATAGGTTAGAAAGGTAGAAAACAAAAACAAAAACTTTAAATTACAAAGAAAAGAAGTATAAAATATGAAATAAGTAAAAAAACCAAAAATAATATGGAAAAACATAAAAGCTATCAAAATCGAGGGTCTCAACGATATTTTTGATATCTAAAGATTTGAAAGTCCACGTAGTGACGTAGTGGATATTATAGGGAAAACAGCTTCCAGAAACTTCTTTAAAATTTTGAGCATGATCTAACGGTTGGATAAAAAATTATAGCTTTTTTGAGTTGTTATTCTAGTAAGGAGCGATTAGACCTCCTCTTCGGCCATGACTTGTCCCACTAATCTATAAATACATTTGCTGGGTCATCCACATAATTTTTCTAAGGCAAATCCTGATCTAGTTGTGACAGACTCATACCTAATGGCTTAAAATCACCCGTTATCGCAGATCTGACTATATATATATATAATGATCTAACAACTAATATTCTATAAGCCTAACTTGATGGCATGTTTTAATGGAGGATGAAAATGTTGGGATGTTGCCATTTAATGGGCAACAACAGTTGCAGCCTACCCTCAGAAAGAGGGAAGCCATTGTCAAAAGGCTACAATGATAGTTGCACTAACCATTGACAAAATGATGCAACCCATGTGCTGCCACCATTAATGAAACCACCATTCTTGCCTATAAATAGGCACCAAAAGAGCAGAACAAAGAGAGAGAACAAAAGAGAGAGAAGAGAACAAGAGAGAAATATATGAGGAGAGAAAGAGGGAGTAGCTGCCAAGGGCAGCAGCCCTGCTGCCTTGTGCAACAGTGTGTGAGAGTAATAAGAGTTGAGTTTGAGTGAAGTGAGCCTCCTCCTCCATGTGTGTTGTAACCCTTTCTCTATCTATCTCTAATAATATGGACTTCTTCCGTGGATGTAAGCGATTTGCTGAATCACGTTAAATATTATGTCTCAGTGTGCTTAGCCTCCAATGGGGGAGTCAGAATCCCCAACAGAAAAATGAAAGAAACATAAGCCAACATGATTAATAAAGAAAGGAAAGCTCGATTATTTGGAAGGTAAAAGTTCCATAGCAGATTTCGTCCTAAATATAACAAATAACGTTTATTTTAAACATTTATTCCCATGCAATCTCAATTCATGACATATAAACTCATGAATTCAAACACAATCTTGTCATATAGAAGCAAATAAAAAAATCAAACACTCTAATAATGGAAAATGATACTATCATTCCATAATTTATAATAACACTCCCCTCAATATTAAAATCGTTACTAAATTAAATAGAATAACGGAGCATCGCGTCCTAAAAAATTTAGAATTCCATCGTCGTCGGCCATAAATTTTATTATTGGTATTGATACAAATTTAGAAAAGCTGAACTTGGAACTTAAGAATCTATGAATTTATTGGTACAGGAACGGTTCCCCTAGTGGAGCATAGCCTCCCAAGAAAACAAGTCACGAAAATTCTTGAATCTTGAACCATCAACAAATTGAACTTCCTCACGAACATTACAGGCAGCTCCGTTTATGGTACTCATAAAATAACTTTTGGAAGGATTGCAAGTGATCCGTCTCTAAGAATATGGTCAATGACAAGGTTCCATCATTTGTTGGGCTTGGTTGTATGTATCCTTTTCCTACAAATGCAGATGCTGGCCGCATATACACTGGCTTGCCCCATCCAAAATCAGCATCGTAAAAGGGCAAACGCACCCAATTAACAATATGGAGGTTTGGGCTCCTATAAGTTTCGGAGCTTCTCATGACAGTAGTTAAGTCATCTACTTTTTCCAAGTAGTCAACAGCCGATCTCAAATACTCATCATCCATTCGTTTTATTGCTTTGTGAATTCTCTCCGCGGTGTGTGCTAATGGCTCTGATAAGAGGGCACCAGAGAGAGCAATTGGTGTTGCTAGGAAGGTTACATTTCCAAAATAGCCAGGTTGAAGTGGAGGACGAAATCTATCCCTGCCATTCGTGGGTATGCTTAACTTGGTTGCTTGATCATTAGACAAGCCTCGCGCTTTGCATGCACAACGCCATATATGTGCTGTAAGGATCACATAAGTGCTGTACTCGGTCTTGCTTGCAATATCATTCTTTGCCATAGCTTTCAAAGTGTTAAGTAAATCACTTGTGATCTTAAGGTTGGCTACAGAAATGTCTTTAGAGCCTGACTCGGGAATGGGGTTTTGGAAAGGGGTGTTGATGGTAGGGTATGGATCATATTCGATGTGATGGAAGGTAGGGTTGGGTGGGACTCTGCCACGAAGAATGGTTCGATCGATGAATGGTGGGGTTTTAACAGGGAGGCCTCGGGCTATATCAGACCATGTGTTGATGAAATGAAGACATTCGGTCCCATCTGCCAGAGTATGCTGCCATCCAACTCCAAGGCACACTCCACCGCATGTGAATCTGGTTACCTATCACGGATGAAAATCCTCAAAGCGAGCTTCTTGCTCGTTACATATCTACATTTTTATTGATATGCTAACAGCTTTAACAAAGAATTTTGGGATTTGAGATGAGGCAATTCCCAATTTAAGTTGCCCAAATTTTCGCTGGATCATCTGATAATTATGCTATATTTACTGGCTGAAAATATCGTCAGTTATCACTGCATGGAAAAGAAATTAAGCTTGCCAATCTCTATATCTCATATATATATAAACTTCTTGGCTGTTTTACTGTGTCATTTTACTGTTTATCCTCTCATGTTCAGCTATAAATTGTAATAGTTATGCTATAAATTGTAATATTTATACAAATGAAAGGCATGCCAGATCTAAATTGCTCGGATTTTTTTATATTTTTAATAATTTTATTTTGATATTAAACTTAATTTTCATCAATTTTTAATTTTTAATAAATAAAAATAGAGAGAGAGGATAGCTAGATTCCAACCATTAAAATATTAGATTTTTATTTTAAATGATTATATATGATAAAAAAAGTTTGATTTGGATGTTTTTTCATTTTGAAAATATCTAAAAAAATCAGATTTGAGATTTGAAAGAAATTGATTTCAGATTGATTTTGAACTTGAATCTTTGTTAGCTATTCAAAGTTAAAGATTGATTTAAACATTTATTAAGGTGATTTTTAGGTATTTTAAATTAGAAATGAGTTTTTCGAGGATAAAACTAACTACCTAGATTTTTCAATCATTATAATTGCTGGAATCTAGTTATGATGAACGACACGTCATTTGACATGTTTTTTTAATTTAAATTCAGCTGACCTAAACAACTTGAATCTAACATACACACTAAACTCAATAGTGTGTGTCTATATAGATAAAAGATTTAGTGGAAGAATTATTCTTTATTTTGCTTCCTTTATATATATATATAGCTTCCTTTATATATATATATATATATATATAAAAGAAAACTCAACATGAAACTCTTCTTAGTACTCCAAATATCAATTACTTTCTAATAGATACTGATACCTGTAAAACAAGGAGCGGGTAAGAAGAGATGTCACTGTAGTCAACGGTAGGAATAAGCTGTCGAAGTTCGTCGCTGGGCTTGAAACCAACAAAGTCACCCATAGCAGAATCTGTTTCAGCCTCAACGAATAACACCCCTTCTCCATTACAATTTATCTCAATTCTACCCTTCGCATCCCTTGCCAATCTCCCAGCTACAGGATAAAATGACTCAAGAACTTTGCTCAGTGCCTCCTTGAGCACTTTACCTTCAAAGAAATTGGAAGATCCATTTGGCTTGTATATGAACAGCAAAGGGACATGATATTTTGCATGAAACAGGTCTAGGTTAGTGACCTCTAGCCGGTGGTTTGGTGTATCCTGGGTCGGCACCACCATGGATGATTCCTTTATGGTAATCTGCATCTTGTAACTTTGGCTCGGTATTCAAGTTGAGAGAGAGAGAGAGAGAGAGAGAGATGAGGACCCAGGCACTAGCGATGATGTTCTGGCTAAAAATGGCACTGGCTGGGATGTACTGGCCACATATTATTTGAGGATATATTTATTTTTTTTTAAAAAAATACATTATTTATTTACCTCTAAAGTAAAAAAAAAATAGATTATTTTATAGTGATTTTTTTTTCTTATTAAAATACAATTAAAACATGTTTTTGCCCTTAAAAAACACAAAAACTAAGTCTAGCATATAGAAATATTTTTGCCCTTTCACGCAAAAAATTTTTGCGTGTGAAAGTTTTAGAGTCAAGAGACACATTTTGATACTTTTACATTGAATAATTTATTTTTTATTTAAAAAAATTATTAGCACGTATTTATTATATGCTAGCGAGTAGGTGATATTCATACCATTTGAACAGTATGTAAGACATTGCTCGGTGGCCAAACTTGCCTTTCTATTATGCATTTGAAAGCGTCACCGTGTCCTCTTCTCCTAGTAAGACGCATGATGATGGATGATGGGCAGTTTGTTGCCTGTTGTCATTTTTTTTCTTTTTTTTTTCTCTCACCTACATGAAAAAATACATGGTTGTTCTCTTTGTTTTTAGTTTTTTTAATTTTAGTTCTTATTTTTTTATTTTTTATTTATATTCTTATCTATTTTATAAGAGTTTTGTTTGCTTTCAATTTTGTTCTTTAATTGTAATATGTCGTATTTATTATTCTTTTTATTTTGGTTCTTATTTTTTTTTTTATAATTTTTCTTACTTGACTTTTTTATTAAAGTTTTATTTGTTTTCAATTTCATTATTCAATCGAGGTTTATGGTATTTTATTTTTTCCAATTTGACCCTTATTTTTTTTGTTGAAGTTATTTTTCTTTTTAATTTAACCCTTCAATTGAACATTTTTTCTATGATGTCAGGCACCGTTATTTTAACATTGTGGCGTAACAATAGAAGAAAAAGTGAAATTCTTATAATAAAGAAATAGAATAATTTGACACAATAATTAAGGGATTAAACTGTAATTTTAAAGTCGATGAAAAAAAAAACCATTGTAATCACACTATTACAATGCAATAACTCATGGGTCACAATAGCATAGTAACTAGCTATTTAATTCGTGTTTTGTATGTCATTATTATTTTTGAAAAAAATAGATATATAAGTTATTTTGATATGTTTTTTTTGTATACAAAATTAAAATATTATTGAAAAACTTGTGTAAATATTTAATTAAATAAATGGATAATCATTTAAAATTAAATTGATAGAGAAATGCAATTTATTTATCTTGTTATCTATCCAGCAAACAATATCAAATTTAACATCAAGTCATGTAAAGGATTTTAATAGTGTAAAACATTGATATAAATGGTGGTGTGAAGCTTATGCTATATTTATTATCAAATTTAACAGTTTTATTAATGAAAAATTTTATCAGTGTTTATATTAACATTTTATCTGTGATTATTTTACCAACAGAATTATGGACTGAACCCAGCCATTAAAAAATTACTCATCAATAAGTTATAATTTATTATTAATAAATTTATCAATAACTTTATAGATTACTATACACACCAAAAATAAATTGCCCATTTCATTCCTACAGCAATTCTAAAACCCAAGAACCCAAGGGGGAAAAATGAAGGACCACTTGGATTGTACTATCACAATCCACACTGATAATTTTTTTTGTTTTTTTGTTAATTTTGGATGTTCAGATCGGCTTGCGTCTACTTTGACTAATCCCACGAATCCTCTGAAGTTAACGACCATATAAACCTCTAGTGGTCCTGAAGTTTGTGGGACTCGAACTGATGACCTCTAGAAAATAAACCTAAGACCTGACTAGTTGAGTTGCAACCCTCAAAGCTACGAGCAGATAAATTTATAACATTCAACTAACATCTCTTTGTCCTTGATCATGTGCCGGCAGGACAACATGAATATCTGCATCACAAATTTTTGGCCAGTATATCATCGCTGGTGCTCGGGGTCCTCATCTTTCCGTCTCTCTTATCTTAAATCGTAAAAAAAGAAAATGAAAAAAAAAAAAACATTCTTTAATAAGTTTCACACCATTATAATATTGTCTTGTTTAGATGCATTTTTGAATAATATTTAACATGCTAAACTCTTTAAAAACTGATTCGAAGTTGTAGATAATTAAGAAAAGAATGTGGAAAAGAAGAAGAGTTGAAAATTTTGTGTCATTATAGTCCAAAACAGTACAAAAAATTAACCCCAAATACTCTTTTTTGGTCCCTTTTTCTAGAGAAATATAGGAATCCAAAACTTATAAAATCCCCTCTATTATCAACTTTAATTACCTTCTATAAAACCTGGAATTTTCTAGATTTAAATCAGTTGTCTTTTGAGTTGAAAAAACTGTTAAAGTTTTTGTAAAAATAATTCTGGAAAAAATTGATCACTTCCTTACATTCAAGGGTTAGATAAAATAATAGGTTAGGTTGGAAAAAATAATTTTTCATGGACAAAACTCAAACTCCAATTTAAGTTAGCAAAAAATAATCATTATTGACCCAAAAAATTATTTTACAATAAACTCAAACTCATACCTGATCCGGAGCCCGAGCACAAGTTGGGGAGGGCTGCGCTTACATTTTCCCTTTAGAAGCTCGAGTGCTATTTGGATTCAATTTTAACTTCTCAACTTTTCATTATATAAACACCAAGAAAATTTTGTTTTGTTTTTACATGGGATAAAAGGTTTTTAAAAGAGTTTTAGATTTCACTAAAATATATCAATTAAGAGTTTTTTAATATTAATTTTTTTTCATTCACTCATAATTTATTTAAATTATGCGAATCTTTTATGTTAAAGATTTTATTTTAAAGATTAACTTTTAATTTGACTTTAAATACATGATTATTATTGTGTTTTAAACAAATTTTCCGTTAACAATAACTCTTGATTGTCAATTTATAATTATTAATAATTGTTTCTGTTAACTGTTACTCTTAATTGTCAATCAATAATTGTTGATTTAATTTGAATCGCTAATAGGCAAACGACGTTGCTTTTGCCAGTTCTTTTTTAATTGTCAACCGCCAATATGCCGAGGCCGAGCATAGTTATTAATCCTGAATCGGCTCGACAGATTTATCTAGTGGCTGGACTAGTTTGGGTTAGGAGAAAGACCGGTAAATGTAAAAAACCAGCAAGACCCAGTCGACCCAGCGGGTCGACCCATGACCCGGACGACCTGGGCAAATTCGGACGAGACCCGGTGTTTGTAATACATAAACTGCCATTTACGAAATCAAAACTCGATCCATGAACACCAATCAACCTAACATTTAAATCATGCAAAAACTAACATATCTGAGTGAAACTCGGGAACAAAACACATAAAACCTAAATAACAAGATTTGCGAGTTACGACTGACTCATGGGAGTACACCTGAGTCAAAACGAAACAAAACAGAGCAAATAGGGTTTGATCCATCAAATCTTCCATTTACCCTGTGATCTACGTCGAAGGCAAGAGCAGGAGAGAGGAGATGGAGGGAAATAAAGGCGAGGAGAAGAAGGGATCGAGCAGTGGTTGCTGAGGACATGGCGATCGCTCTATTAAAATCATGTATGTTATATGTTGACAAATCAAGATAACAATGCATAACTATTGAGTTTTTCAAATTAAGATTCCAGAGATACTTACAATTGAAATCTTGAAGTAGATGACATCATAATAAGGATATCTCATGGAGTGATTTTCATGAACATCTTTCCTACAATAAAAAAAAGTAAGTAGTTGATGTTTCTGGTACTGTATTTAGTCACCTAAAAGTTAGAACATATATAAAGATCAATAAAAAAAGGCATTATACAAAAGCAGTGATTTCTAAACACATAAAGATCAATAAAGTTGACCAAACACCTCTCCATGTTTTGCTTCAGCCTTATAAAAAGAAATGATAATTCATAATAAAAGAAGCACGACCATTGCTAACCTTCTCAGGCTGTGTCAATCCATCTATGTTCTTTGGAATGACCAAAACATAAATGAGAGCCTGAGGGTTGATGTCCCTGAAAAGTAAAGGAAAAACTGTATGAGAAATACATAATAATCTTTTAGAACCATCACCCCAACATGTTAGATAAAAGAGACTTTCTATATAAACATTTTCGATGAACGTTGCATAAAGTTATCCACTTGACATGGGATGATTTTATAACTTATTAACTATAGTAGCATGAGTTTCCACCACCGAAGAAACAATGATGGATAACTATAAGACATCAAAGTAATGTTGGTGGCGCCAAATATTGCCATTAGAGCATAAAAGGATTGTATAATTCTAGTATTTATAAGAAAACAATAGTGTTGGTTCGACCACATTCACAAACGTTAACACATGACATAGTAAAGGGTGTTTTCAACATACAACTTTTACTAAATATATAACATGCTCGAAACATACAACTTTGAAGTAGACAAACAATTATATAATGAAAAAATAAGAATCAGAATAAGTAGGGACCAAGTATAAGTAATGACAAAACATGTATATACCTGGTAGGTAATCCCACTCACCAGTTAGTTAACTATCAATACCATTTATATATTAGAAAGATGACGAAGGGAGTGATTATACACAACTTCTAGTTATTTAGATAACACTAACCTTCATTTTAAGACAAAATATATTTCTTTTTTTTTCTCCATGCAAAACTTCTCCTATGCATTTTTTTTTCTTTTTCACCTCATATCCATGTATAATTAGTGTACTTGCAACAAGAGAAGAGAAGAAAATAATTGCACATAAACCAATAACGATGTTAAAAAATACCAATCCATCTATAATATTTATTTTATTTGACCCAAGTCAACCCGTCAAGTTAAATAACATGGATATTACAGATGATACTGAGTCAAAAAACTTAAAAAAAGATATCACATGTTAGGTGGCAGGTCAGGATTTTTTTAACCAAGTCAACCCAAATATCTTATATAGCCCACTAATAGTGTAACCCTATATTTTAGAAAGTCTTTTGTATAAAAACTCTTTCTCTTTGTTCATTCTTTTCTCTTGTTGCTCAACCTCTCATTGTTTTATCTCTTCCTTATCTTATTGATGATGGTAAACTAAAACCACCAATCCCTTCCTTTCATCTTTATAACCAAAAGCTTCAACTTGATTTCGATAAACCTCTACCATACCCATGTCAATTGAACCTTAAAAAAAAAAAAAAATTCAAACTCCTAATTATAAAGTCTAAAACCAAAATCAATCAATTCTTTACAGAAGACGAGAGTTAAAAGTGTGGTAGGATTCATATGTCTCACCTTTGATGCTATATCCTCAACTATCCAGTTTTAAATTCTTAACACTGAACATCAAGTAAGACTATAAGAGCATATATCTTCCCTCAATTTCATAAATTAATTTGATCCTGTAAAACATAAGTTATGAGATGGAACTTCTGTGATTTTCATGTTATTTGTAGTTCGAATGTTTCATCTTTGAGACATTTCTTATAAAATTGATATGATGATATTTATGTATTATTTCATCATAATTTTTTGTTATTATATTTTTTTTTATAGAGAAAGGGCCAGTGCTAAGTCTCATATAGATGTGGGGTGACATATCATTTCAATTATCCAACAATTGAGCATATTGACTCTTTGTTAATGCAAGATTATGAGTTTGTTTTGGAAGTGATTTGTCATGGGATCCACCATACATGTTAGGAAAAAAAACAAAGCTTTCACACAACACATGCTCCTTCATTACTTGGAGTTATATTGTCGAAACACTTTTTTTTAATTCATTTTAATATCTTTTTTCTTTATTTTTTGGTAGCTTAATTTACAATAAGAACATTTTTATATGACTATCATGTTCAAATGTCATTCAAATAGTTGTTTGTGTGTTTTTAATGTCTTAGAATGCCACTTAGATGTCTTATAATGAATGGTTAAGAAGCTTAAAGAAAGACACCTGGTAGAATGATTATTTGTGATGAGTGTTCTTTTAAGCACTTGGTTTAAGATTTAAACATTTTTGTCAAGCCAAGCAACCTAGCTTTTTTACCCTTCACGAATCACTATCACAAGGGGTTGCCTAAACCTTTTTTTCCAAAGAGAAGAAAAGGTTCAAGAAAACCATTAAGAATAAGTATGTGTCTTACAAGTGAAACTTGGATTTCTTTCCAAAACATCAATTACATGCATGTCATAGCTCATTAGGTAGATATTGATTGGAACTTGTATAAAAGGATTTTAAACTATATATTATTAAGTTCATAATCACAAGGGTAGGACCATTGGAAAAGCATTAAAAAGTTGCTTGATTGATTGGGGCATTGATAGAATCTTAAAAATTATATTAGATGATGCAAGTTTTAATAAGAATGTCATTACTTATTTGAAAAGAAGGACTAAGTGTTGTAACCTAATTTTGGCCAATTGATTTTTAATTTAATTTTTATGGGGTTTAAAATGTAAAATAAAAAAAAATGTGATTTGTCAGCTTGTATGGAAACTAGGGACTACAATGTATTTTTTTCATTCTATTCTTATCTTCAAGATAATTCTTACCTTCAAGATATATAATGATAGTTGTCTGTTTTCGAATTTGATTATAATTCAAACTTAAAAAAAAAAATTAATTAAGATTTTACTTCTCGCAAGCGATAAGATTCATGTACTATAAATATTGATATCAGTACATGCACAAAAAGAGAAGGACGATAAGGACGATCAGAGAAAACCTAGAGAGGGTCATTACAATAAACCCCAGAAGAAAAACGTTAGAGGAAAAAAAAAAAAACACATCACTAAAAAAAAAAAAGGGGGCGGCAAACCCTATACCAGCCGCCGCCCCCTTCAGCCTTTTTGGCTTTTCTTCTCCGGTCTCAATCTCTCCCCCATCAAACACTTTTCATTCCTCAATCTCAACCCCCAGGAGCTGCAACTCCTCATAAAAAAAGAGCATATCACACGGGAGAACAGCATTGTGCACAGCCACCTCATCCTCGTAAAAAAGGAAGCTTGGTGTTTCGCCTTCTCCTTCCTGCCGTCTTCCCCTTCAGACCAAGCTCAAGCTAGCAACTCCTCTCAGCAGCAGCAGCAGAGTTGGTTGCCCCCAGTCACGGTAACAGTAGAGTTTCACCATCATAGTCGGAGCAGCAGCAGCATGGTTTCCTTTTCTGCAACCCAGCAACGGCGTGCATGTCCTTTTAGCTACAATCCAGCAGTGCGACCAGCCTCGTTTCTGCACCAGCAGCTCCCCGGCAGCCCCCAGTTAATATTCATCCCAGCAACATCGTTGCAAGGATATTTTTTCTTCTCAGCCGTGAACTGCAAAGAAAACAAGATTAATTCCCCTAGCAACAGCAACAAGCTTCCTCCTTCTGCACCGGCAACGACCGCACTATTGAATCAGCGGTGCAACTTCTTCTTCTCCAACACATCATCTTTCTTTATGCAATACTCTGAGACGTCCAGCATGCGCTCTTCCAAGAGAAAAGCAGGTTTTCAAAGCATGAACAGTAGCTTTGTCTTCAACCGTGGAAGGCTTTCAGTTCAAACCCAGTACCTGGAGTTTTTTCTCTTCTCCATTGAAGCAGTGACAGCGGGTGCTCCTTAACCACCATTTCCTCCTTCTGCAGCAGCTCATTCCAGCAATAGCAGCGACTACTGTCTTTCTCCAATGGAGACATAGGACAAACAAAAGTATAGGAGAAAGACAGACAAGGGATAACAAAGGGAACAGAGGGAGAAAACCAGAAAGAGAAAAGAATAAAAAAAACACGCAGGAGGGGAACAAACACGGGGGGCAGAAAAGCTGGGAAAACAGGAAAAAAAAAAAAACAGAGAGACAGAGAGGGAGACACAAGGAGCTAAATATAAAAGAACAAAAAAAAGGGAGCAGAACAGAGGAGAAGCCAAATGCAGGGAGTGGAATCCCAGCTTCTCCCCAGAATTCCAGCAAGGAGCTCGGGAAGAGGCTTCGCACAGAAGCGCCAGCACCAGGTATGCGTTCTTGTTTCCCCCTGCTTTAATTCACTTGCTGCTGTGCAAGTGAATTTTAATTCACTTGCTACAGCGCCACCCTATTATTTTTTGCTATCCTGGTCACCGGTTACCTGGTCGGGCTGGGTCTAACCCAACCCATATAAGTTGAGCTAGATCCACTCAAATAAATAAATGAACAAAAAATAAGTAAAAATTGTTTCTTCTTCACTTAAATTCAAATTTTACGGATTGATTCACTAGCGCCAGAGTCAAGAATACCGTACTTTGTGAATTTCACAATATTTACCAACGCCAGAGTTAAAAATATTCATAGGTGAATTTTCACCGACGTCAAAGTTGGGAATATCATAGAATGACCATAAGAACGGAATACAAACAAACCTTTAGCAATTTAAAACGAAACCAGCAATAGAGCCTTAAGGGGTACGTTATCTTCCTTTTCAAATACGAAAAGATTCTATCGGACATTTTTTTTCTTTTTTCTTTTTTGTAATGATCTAACGACTAATTAATGATCTATAAGCCTAACTTGATGGCATCTTTTAATGGAGGATGAAAAATGAAATAAACACAAGTTAATTAACTTGATTAATAAAGAAGGGAAAGCTCGATTATTTGGAAAGTAGATTAACTTGATGGCATCCTAATCACTAGATTAATTTGCTACTCGATCGAGAAATTTATTTCTTTAGTTCCAGCTCTAAAATTTATTGCCAAGCAGCATGCAAACCATATAATTTCTAAGAGGAAGTTGGTTGTTAATCCTCATAAACTTTTTCCCCCCTCCTAATTAAATATAACAAATAATGTTTATTTTAAACATTTATTCCCATGCAATGCAATCTCAATTCACATATAAACTCAATTCAAGCACAAGCAAATAAAAATAAAATAAAAATCAAACACTCTAATAATGGAAGATGATACTATCATTCCATAATTTATAATAACACTCCCCTCAATATTACAATCGTTACAAAATTAAATAGAATAACGGAGCATCGCGTCCTAAAAAGTTTAGAATTCCATCGTCAGCCATAAATTTTATTGGTATTGATACAAGTTTAGAAAAGCTGGGCTTGGAACTTAAGAATTTATGAATTTATTGGTACAGGAAAGGTTCCCCCGGTGGAGCATAGCCTCCCAAGAAAACAATTCATGAAAATTCTTGAATCTTGAACCATCAACAAATTGAACTTAATTCCTCACGAACATTACAGGCAGCTCCGTTTATGGTACTCATAAAATAACTTTTGGAAGGATTGCAAGTGATCCGTCTCTAAGCATATGGTCAATGACAAGGTTCCATCATCTGTTGGACTTGGTAGTATGTATCCTTTTCCTACAAATGCAAATGCAGGCCGCATATACACTGGCTTGCCCCATCCAAAATCAGCATCGTAAAAGGGCAAACGCACCCAACTAGCAATAGTGAGGTTTGGGCTCCTATAAGTTTCGGAGCTTCTCATGACAGTAGTAAAGTCATCTACTCTTTCCAAGTAGTCAACAGCTGATCTCAAATACTCATCATCCATTCGTTTTATTGCTTTGTGAATTCTCTCCGCTGTGTGCGCCAATGGCTCTGATAAGAGGGCACCAGAGAGAGCAATGGGTGTAGCTTGGAAGATTACATTTCCAAAATAGCCAGGTGGAATTGGAGGACGAAATCTATTCCTGCCATCGGTGGATATGTTTATCTTGGTTGCTTGATCATTAGACAAGCCTCGCGCTTTGCATGCACAACGCCATATATGTGCTGTAAGGATCACATAAGTGCTGTACTCGGTCTTGCTTGCAATATCATTCTTCGCCATAGCTTTCAAAGTGTTGAGTAAATCACTTGGGATCTTAAGGTTGGCTACAGAAATGTCTTTAGAACCTGACTCGGGAATGGGGTTTTGGAAATGGGTGTTGATGGTAGGGAATGGATCATATTCGATGTGATGGAAGGTAGGGTTGGGTGGGACTCTGCCACGAAGAATGGTTCGATCGATGAATGGTGGGGTTTTAACAGGGAGGCCTCGGGCTATATCAGACCATGTGTTGATGAAATGAAGACATTCGGTCCCATCCGCCAGAGTATGATGCCATCCAACTCCAAGGCACACTCCACCGCATGTGAATCTGGTTACCTATCAGGGATGAAAATCATCGAAGTGAGCCCCTTGCTGGTTATATATCTACATTTTTATTGATAATCGAACAGCTTTTGAGTTCCAATTAAGAAAGAATTTTGAACCACGCCAAGTCGCTTGGGTCTAGAGAGTAAAAGGTACTTTGTATGTTTAACAATTTCATTTTGATACTAAATTATTTTTCATCAATTCTCACCTCTGGGTAAGTGAAAAAAAAGAAAGGATGTCTGGAATCTAGTCTAGAAAGATAAAATTGTTATTTTTTCGATTCCGACCAACGACATATTAGATTTTTATTTCGAAATTCATATGATGAGAGAAGTTTGACTTTGAATGTTTTTTTTTACCTTGAAAGTGTCTAAAAAATCAGATCTGACACCTAGAAAAAATCAGATCTGATATATATATATAAAGAAAACTCAACACGAAACTCTTTTTAGTATTCCAAATATTAATTACTTTCTAATAGATCCAAATACTGATACCTGTAAAACAAGGAGCGGGTAAGAAGAGATGTCACTGTAGTCAACGGTAGGAATAAGCTGTCGAAGTTCGTCGCTGGGCTTGAAATCAACAAAGTCTCCCATAGCAGAATCTGTTTCAGCCTCAATGAATAAAACCCCTTCTCCGTTACAATTTATCTCAATTCTACCATTCGCATCCCTTGCCAATCTCCCAGCTACAGGATAAAATGACTCAAGAACTTTGCTCAGTGCCTCCTTGAGCACTTTAACTTCAAAGAAATTGGAAGATCCATTTGGCTTGTATAGGTACAGCAAAGGGACATGATATTTTGCATGAAACAGGTCTAGGTTAGTGACCTCTAGCCGGTGGTCTGGTGTATCCTGGGTCGGCAGCACCATCGATGATTCCTTTACGGTAATCTGCATCTTGTAACTTTGGCTCGGTATTCAAGTTGAGAGAGAGAGAGAGAGAGAGAGATGAGGACCCAGGCACTAGCGATGATGTTCTGGCTAAAAAAGGCACTGGCTGGGATGTACTGGCCAAATATATATGATGCCATTATTCACTTTGTACTGCCGGTTCATGATGGAGGGGGAAGAGAGGTTCGTCGTTTGTTTTAAATTTATCTGCTCGTGTAATGTAGATTGCTATAGTAAAATTATATTTTTACCTTTCAGTTTAAAAAATATAAGTCTCGGTATGGGGCAGTTTTGTTTTTTCAAATGGTTTATTAGTTATAAATATTATTTGAGGATATATTTATTTTTCAAAAAAATACATTACTTATTTACCTCTAAAGTAAAAAAAAAAAATAGAATATTTTACCAATGATTTTTTTTCTTATTAAAATACAATTAAAACATGTTTTTGCCCTTAAAAAACACAAAATCTAAGTCTAGTGTATAGAGATATTTTTGAAGTTTTAGAATCAAGAGAAACATTTTGATATTTTAATATTGGATAATTTAATTTTTATTCAAAAAAGCTATTTGAACGTATTTATTATACGCCAATGAGTAGGTGATATTTGTGCTATTTGGAAAGTACATAAGGCATTGTCAGTGACCAAACTTGCCTTTCTATTATGCCTTTAAAAGCGTCATCATGTCATCTTCTCCTAGTATGACGCATGATGATGGATGATGAGTAATTTATCTAACCCCTTGAATGTAAGGAATTGATCAATTTTTTCTAAAATTATTTTTTACAAAAACTTTAACAGTTTTTTCAACTCGAAAGATATTCCAAGTTTTATATAATGTAATTAAAGTTGATAATAGAGGTGATTTTATAAGTTTTGAATTCCTAAATTTCTCTATAAAAAAGGACCGGAAAAGAGTATTTGGGGTTAATTGTTTTGCACTGTTTTGGACTATAATGACACAAAATTTTCAACTCTTCTTCTTTTCCACATTCTTTTCTTAATTATCTACAACTTTGAATCAGTTTTTATTGAGTTTAGTTTGTTAAATATTATTCAAAAATACATCTAAACAAGACAATATTATAATGGTGTGAAACTTATTAAAGAATGTTTTTTTTTTTTTTTTTTTTTACGATTTAAGATAAGAGAGACGGAAAGATGAGGACAAGGAGATTTTAGTTGCATGTTATAAATTTATCTGCTCGTCATATTAATAGTCATTTTCACGTGCAATGCCAGCTATGTAGATAATTATTAACATTAAAGAAACATGTGGCTAGAATACTGTTATGCTACTTTGACACGTGACTCATTACCAGTGTGGATTGTGATAGTACAATCCAACTGGTCCTTAATTTTTTTTCCCCTTGGGTTCTTGGGTTTTAGAATTGCTCAAGGAATGAAATGGATAATTTATTTTTGGGTAAATTTATTAATGATAGATTAGAAATTATCGATGGGTGTTTCTTTCAACAGATAGTTTCAATTCGTAAAATAATCACAGACAAAATATTAATATAAATACCGACAAAAAATTTCATTAATAAAACTGTTAAATTTATTAGTGAACATAACATAAGCTTCGCACCACAATTCACACATCTCTCAGGGACAAGTATGCAACATATATATATATATATATATATATATATATATATATATATATATATATATATATATATATATATATATATATATCATAACACATATCATGATCAATTCAGAGATCCATTGTAAAATCTTAAAGGTTTCAACAAGCCTTACAAACACGTACTCATAACAACACATATATTTACAATACCTGAAGTCCAGATATTCAAACTAAAAAGGAAATATAAAGTAAAGACAACAACATAAATAACATGAAAGGCAAAATAAAAGTATCAAAAATAGAAGCATGAGGGTCTACCTCAATTACATAAGGATATGAACACTTATGGGTTTCAAAAACCCTAAACTTCATGTTCAAACACTAAATTGAGACCTGGAAAATCTTCTACAGCCAAAAAACAATGGATTTTCTTGTTTTTTTAAAGTATGTTTAGTTCTTTCTGAAAAATAATTCAGAGTAAAAATAGATTATAATAAAGGATATAACTCGGAAGGTATCATCTGATCATTTGTTGACATCTATAAACATGTTAAGCACAAGGCTACTTTAAGTCTAAATTTAAGGATGATTGTCCTCGATGAGTATTAAGCCACCAGACCACCTCGAGCCTAAATTGAGGTCTCTAATCATGCAAGTCCAATCTAAGCTATTTGTCTTTGGGTAAGCTACATATAATGACCTTTTGTTTGCATGCATAAAAGACCCAAATAAGTAAGAGTGCTTATGAGCCTTATCCAAAAATCATAAAACCTCGATACCATTAATGGACAAACAATAAATATAATTTATTTCTTTAAATTTCTCAAAATGAAATAAAGAACACTCCTCAAACCCAAAATATTACTTCAAACCGTTAGCAATCATTAAGGATACAAACCTTGTACACAACAAATCCTACATTCTGCAGATGAGTTTGTTGCCCCAGTAACGTACGATTGACACTAAACAGTCCTAATTCTTGAATTGTATCGTTTGTTTGCACTAATAACGTACGATTGACACTAAGCAGGCCTAATTCCTTACAGATCGTTGTTTCCTAGACCCTACTTCATGATCTCACATTCCGTGGTGATTAGCTTTCAAAAAATTAAGAAAAAAAAGATGATCAATCCAACTGCAACGTGTCTGGATAAGGTGGAGAGGAATGAAGAGGGTCTCAACAGCAACGAGCCTGCTCCATTCCGGTGGCCGGTACGGGGACGAAGGAGATCTCCACCACCATAAACTCCTCTTGCACGTCTTTGTAAACTTCCTGCTTCTAGATGCATTTCATCTGCAAACATAATTAATATGATAACATGCAATATTTGGGGATTATATATACAAAATTCAGACGCAAAGGAAAGGATTTTGCAAGTTGATAGCACTTACTGATCTTATTTTGATTTTCCCTTTGCAGTGGCTTGTTGAATCGAGGAGTAAAAGAACTTTCACATGCATAATATGAAAGAAGCGTAAAACAAATCATGAAGAAAATCCATGCAAGCATACTTCTCTTCATTTTCAAGGGTATAGCTGGAAGAATTAGGATTTTTGGTGTGAGCTTAGTGGTGGTAAATTAGCATTAATGGCCCCTTTTAAAGATGAAATTAATTAGTGTTCGACAAAAAGAAAGATAGAACTAATAATACACGATTATGGGGCATTTAATTAAATGAGAACCTGTCGGTGGATTAATTAAAGGCAATGTCGAGAAAGTTTTAAATGTTTTTTTTATATTTATAAAAAATGCATTTCATTTGAATTTCCTTTCCCCTTTTTACTTTTTTTCATTCTTTTTAGATTCGTAAAATATTAATTATATTAATCGTGGGGTATATGCTAGTGATGGTGCTTTTATCTTTTGAATTGGATACCTTTATTTCCCATAATTCCCATATTCTGGGCAACTTAAAGAATGTAATTCGTAGAAAAACAAAATAGAAACTAGTGTGTGTGTGTTTATATATATATATATATATATTCTGGAGGTGTCTAAGGATTTATCTCTCTTAGAGTTGAATGGTTCAACTTCTAATTAATCCACATGACATGAGATAATCTTAATTAAATTGATTAAAATTTTATTTGTCATAACCCAATTTTTGACCATTTTATTTTAATTATTATTATTATTTTATTTATTAAAAAGAAAAAAATGATGAAAAAAAATAATAATGTTGGAAAAACAAGTAAATGAAGAATGAATTAAAATTTGGGTTAAGGACAAAATGATTGGAAGTTTTGGGGTTTAATTAAACTTTGGAATTAATCCAATTAAGCTTGAAATTAATTTAATTAATCCAATTAAGAGTTTAATTGGAGAATTGATAAGTTTTGAGACTTAATTAAGCTTGGAATTAATTTAATTAATCCAATCAGGGGCTTAATTGAAGAAATAGCAAAGTTTGGGGTTAATTGGGGGCACGATTGCAACAGATTAAAGTCCAAGGATTAGTTTGTAAAAAACGCAGAAATACAGGGGTCCAATTAACATTTATCCAGGGGCTTGATTACACGATTTCAGAAATTCAGTGGCTGGATTGCAAATGGCCATTCCCATCACACAAACGGCGCCGTTTCTAGAAATCAGCCGTCGCCTTCTTCGTCTCCTTCCACAGGAACGGTTTCTGCAGTAATGGCTTTGAAGCCGTTTCAATCGTAGAGGTGCTTGGCATTCTCTGGCTATAAAGCCAGAGAAGATGAGAGAGCGCGGGCAGAGCAAAAAAAAAGGGAAAAACTGTGAGCGACGGAAGAAAAAAAAAACCCAGGTCGGAGAGACGGGAAAAAAAAAACAGGAGACAGAGGGCGAACAAGCAGAAAAACCAGAGGAGAAAACACGAAAAAAAAAACCATTAGAGAGAGAGGAAAGCCCAGGAAATAAACACACACAGAGAACAAGAGAACAACCCAGAAGGACGAACCAGAATTGCAGGACTGTTACTCCCCTGTTTCTTCTCAAAGAAACAGAGGAACGCGTAAGAACCAGAGAAGACAGGGACACGAAAAAGCCAGGGGGGAAACAGAGAGGATAGAGGAACGGAAAAAAAAAGAACAAGGTGTAATTGAAACAGAAAAAACACAGGAGCATACAAGAGAAACAGACCGAGAGAGAGTAGAGAGAGTTTGAAAAACAGAGCACGGGGAGAATTTTTCAGACGAGAGCAGAAGAAACAGAGGGCAAGAAGGCAGAGGTAGAAGGAGGAATCCCAGTTTCCTATCAACGGACGCCATCACCGATCTTCGCCCAAGACACTAACACTCCGACGAAGCAACCTGCAGCAAGGTAGGCTTTCTCTGTTTCTTCGTTTTGTTTCGAAAATTTCAGTGCATTTAGCACTGTGCGAAGCACCATGCACGCATGAAGCTAGTTCATGCGTGCTGTGGCCCAGCCGGGTCACTGGATGGGGCCAGTGACCGGGCTGGGCTGGCTGGGTCTAGCCCAGCCCATGTGGGCTGAGCTGGGCCCAGCCCAAAAAAAATAAAAAATAAAAAAACAGAAAAGTAAAAAAGGTAGAAAAAATAAAAAATGTGTATGCATGAATAAAAATAATGTAAATTTATTGGTTTATTCACTGACGCCAGAGTCAGGAATAAAAATACCGGTTTAAATTTATATTATTTTTATTCGGTGTATTTTATTTTATTTAGCTAGAAAAATAAAAAAATATGTGCATGCTTAAAAATCAATTTATTTATTCATTGGTGCTAGAGTAGGGAATAAAAAATATTGATCTAATTTTTCGTAGTTACGAATTTTTACCAACGCCAGAGTTGGAATTATTCGAGCTCGAATATTCACTGGCGCCAGAGTCAGGAATATTATAAACAAATCATCATAGCATAAGCGAATAAATGTTTAGCAATTTAAGACAAAATCAACAATGCAGTCTGCCTCAGGCAGAACGTTTAAGAGGTGATAATATCTTCCTTTTTACGTAACAAATCCCGAGCCATAGAATCTCTGTTGACCAGTTAGAGTTCCTAGTGACTATAATACTAGGTGGCGACTCCTCAAACAAGACATTTCCCCCCAAAAGAACAAGATGTCAGAAATATGTTCTTTCCTTGTAATATTTTTCAGGGCCGCCGCGATGTCGGGTGCGACATTATTGTTCATGAGAATTGTTATTTCAGTCTTTAACTTTTTCAAGTACAATTTCATCCTTCCAAAAAAAATCTACCTTAATAATTGCAATATAATTGTCTATGAATCACAAATTAAATAAGAGTAATCATTGTACATGTGGTTATTCTATTGGAGCCAGAAATAAACGTTGGCATGTGTGGTCATGATATACTAGCAAGATCTTGTAATTATTATTATTATTTTGCATTTTGACCTCTTTTTTTTGTTATTGATATTTTTTAAAAAAATTAGTTTTTATATTATGTGTTTATGAAGATTTAGAATTGCTAATTTATTTCAATTCATTTTTATATGATTATCGCAGTATTAAAACAATATCTCAGTATCGGATTGATATCTTGAAAATATTTCAGCATCGATGTATGATCCATTTTTAAAAAAAGTTTAATTAAATAAAAAATAGTTAAAAAAATATTAGGTTATTAATGGAGTCAATTACCCGGTTTGTAAATTTGATGAGATAACCCTGGTTGCCGCAGTTCACGGGTTTAGCGGAGTACCTTTTTTGTTTTTTCTAATTGAACTTGATTATATAATCGTTTTTTTTTATCATATAGTTGAAAAAGTTTTGGAAAAAAAGCATATTAATAAATTTTAGAAAGTCCATGGGCCTGTTGACAGGTTTGGCGAGTTTAACTGTTCTTCTTTTTTTTTCTTTAAATTCATTTTTTATTTTATTTTTTTATATTGAGTTGATTGAGAATTCAGATCCATAATTTATTTTATTTTGCTTTATATAAAGTTATCGTAGTCTTAAAAAAGTCTCAGTATTGGTTTGATACTCGATTTTACAATTGTCTATTTTTGGTATCATATAGTTAAATAAACAAGAGTTTAGAAGAAAAAAAAGTTATCAATCCCAATGGAGTCCATTACCAGGTTTGCGGGTTTGATGTGTTGACCCGAGTCACCCGATTCACAAATTTAACGGGTTTACCCATCAAACTTGATATGTTTTTTTTAGTTTTTGTCCCTTTAATTTTTCTAATTGTTTTTTTTTATTTCACTCTTCTTCAATATTGGATTGGTTTGGAAATGGAATTCATGATATATTTTTTTCTACTTTCTATAGGGTTATCACGATCTTAAATAAATATTTTTTTTAGGGTTGGTGCTCGATTTTGCAAGCATCTATTGTTATCATAAAATTAAATAAAAATAATTTACAAAAACAACAAAGTTATTCAACTTATTGAAGTCCATGACTTAGGTCGCATGGTGATCGAGGTCAATTCAATCTAGCATCGTCTCAATATTAAAAAAAAAATATCATCTTGAAGTTTTATGTAATAGCTATGCTATGTTTTTACCAGTCATACAAGTTGCCTTTGAACCCATTAAATTAAATAATTCATTTTGGATCAGCTCCCATGTTGTTTAATTAGAAACTCGAGTTAGACAATAAACCGGGTGAGCAAGTTTTAAAATCAAATCACTTGATTGAATTTAATAATATTACCAAAACTAGATACAATGAATGCAGAACTTAGACAACACTTATTTTTATATTGTAACTAAATATCGAACTATACTACATCTTTAAATCCTGCATAAGCAGAATAAATATTCAGAATTAATCCATTCCCAAAGTATAATGCTTATCTTCTGATGATGCTACAGTCTAGCCTAATTTATTACTTTTTCAACGGCCAAACACATCTTAAATATTTTCCATGAGCAATTTAGTTTTCTTAAGAATGTTATGATCATGAGGGTTTTTTTTTTTTTTTCCATATCAAATTCTTAGAATCTAGTATACAAAGCCATTTATTATTTTATGATGTAGCATTTAGCAAAGATAAAACTAGGGCTCTCAAGCCCAAAGGTTATAGACTAAACTTTAGAGAAATCTAGAGAAAAATCTTTGTTATTTTTATTAAATCTGAATAATAGAATTGGTTTCCATAAAATAAACTAGACATCCTTATTTATATTAGTATTAAAAATTTTATAGAAAATGATTCTTATTTAAAACTTTCCTAACTAATTGAATAAATCTAGCATTAGAATTTATAATTAGTAAAATACTAATTAAATTAAAAGTCTTAAACTAAGTAGGAAACAAATAATTAAAATATAAAATTAACTAGAAAAATAATTAAAACAAGAAAATAGTAACTTAATACTTCATATAAGATGTTTCCGAGTTTCTTTGCGGACTTCTTTTCATGCTTGACATTGTCAATCTAGTATATAAACTCATGTGATAATTGTTCCATGTCATTATAATATACTCTAATTTCCATTTATTAATATCCGAAACGGAACAAAGTAAACATGGAACGTCTCCACTAGAATTTAGATGAGAAATCTGAAATGACCCAAAATCCCGAGCAAGATGAAATTTGTTTCATCTTGTTCCTTTTTTTGAAATAGTATTGGGTATATTGGCCATTATAGCCGAAATAGAATGGAAATGACAACTTTGGTTCTTATGAATAATAACAAATTTTATTTTCATTTTAATTTTCATTTTAATTTTCAAACTTTCTTAATTTCAATTTCATCCTCCCAAGTTACATTATCATGGTTTTATATATTGAGATTTCTTTTGAATTGTATTTTCTCATACATATAAAGTGTCGAGTTATTTTAGTGATGAATTTAAGAGCAATTTTATAAAATAAAAATTTATTTATAGTTACACATATAAATTAAAAGAAGTAACAAACTTAAAAAAAAAAAACTAAACTCCATTTTGATATGGGCACAAAAAACTTTAATTTGCTCCTTATAGTTTTTTAAAATTTTCTCTTTATAGTTTTTAACTCATCTATTGTGTGGTCCTTGTTATTTTAGAATTTCTCATTTTGATTCAAAAATTTATTATATTTTTTGCTTTTCGGTGTTCGAAAGTAGAGAGACTAAAAAGAAAGTTACCGAAAAATATTGATGAGAGAAAACATGGTTAAATATCAATATTCAAGCCACTAAAAAGAGTTATTAGTGTCAATGAGTTTGTATCTTTGAGGGAGGTTCATTGAAAGTGGGTTTTTCCTCTAAAAATATCAATATATATATATATATATATATAGATCTTGGTCGTTAAAGTTTTTTAATTCATAATTAGTTTTTTCAAATGATAATTAATGATTAGGTTTTGTATTCCAAAAGTTAAGAAAATAAAAGATTGTCGGAGCAAATGGAATACTTGATTAACATCAATATTCCAACAAGAAGCTAAATCCACCATTAAGAAGGAGGAGGAAAGCAAGGTAAATTAGGTAACAATAAGATTTGGTAACAAAGCTATATAGTATCTCGATCTTAATCAAAAGAAAACAAAAAACATAACGAATCCAACTACAGCAGATCCGAATGTTCTTGACAGAATTGTAGAGGATTTCAACAGTAAAGTATGTGCTCCGCTCTTGGGCTTGGTACGAGGACGAAGCATATCTCCGCCACCATAAATTCCCTTTGCTCTTTGCAAACTCTTTAAATCAACGCCATGCATGACCCCCTCAAGCCTTCTCCGATCACCCTTTTCTTTTGATTCGCTTATTATCCCGTATACATCTGCACAGGACAGGAGGAACAGGGAGTTTCGAAACAAAAAAGGCAAAATTCTAGTACAATCCGTATGAAACATTCTTGCTAACACTTACTCTGGAGTTGATCTCTTCTCATCAATGCGTTGTACTGAGGGGCAACCTTTCCTTCGCATGCATAGCATGAAAGGGCTGTGAAGCAAATGAGTAGCAGCAGCCATGCTAGTATTCTTCCCCTCATGTTATACCTGCTAATTCTCAACTTCTATTTCAAATGTTTAAGCAGGTGCGAGGGAAGTAGAGACAAGGTTCAGTTGACAATTCAGCTACCTCTTGGAGCTCACCGGATTTACATTAGCGTTGGTCGCTTATAAGATTTCCTCTCAGGTGGGCCATTAAGGAAATGGAATAAGTTCAGTGACTTCTTTTCGCTGTAGTGTTGCTGACTCCAACTTTAACCATAGCTGCAATAAGATGCTCGCTCCTCCTCCTTTTCCATGAATAAAATAAGATGCTCTGTGCATGGGGTTAAACTATCTTATTACTCTACAAGTTTTTAGTTAAGTTGGCACTCATATTTCATCCCAGTTGTATTAAGGTTTATTTTTAAAAAAAAAAAAATTTTAAAGATGTGGTAGCGATTGTTTTTTAAAGTATTTTTACTTGAAAATATATTAAAATTATTATTTATATAATTAATCTATTAAAAGAATCTAAAAATAAAAAAAAATTATTTTAAATTTAAAAAATTAAATTTTATCAAACCTTGCAGTGTAGGAGGACCATGCCTCGCACTAACATTTGCAATCCTTTAACGGCTCTAATTTGTTTGCCCAGATTTTAAATTTCTCTACCCCACCAATAAGTCTTTTTTCTATATTCAAGATTCACAGAGATTGCTTCCATGTCAATTTAATGTGAGACCAAAGAGCATCACAAAGTCAAATCACTTTATTATTGTATTAAAAAATCATTTTAATTTTAAAATTTATTCTGATTCTAAAGATGTAATTTATATTAAAAAAAATATTTAAAACATCCTGTCTTTGCCTTTTAAGTGGAGCAATATCTTCTATTTATACTTGAAAAAATATATTTTATATCTTGCTATTTATATAGTTGATTTCTCTTTACATAATAAATCATAAATCTTAAATTCACGTACGCAATACTGCTCCAACCATTCATAACTCCAGTAACATCTCCATCACCAGCAACATCTGGCTCCTTTAATGGCTTGCTTTGTTTTTTTTTAAACACAGTCGAAGAAAAAGAAAAGCTTCTACCTCTGCAATCCTGTCACAAGGGAGCACACACAGACTCCTTCCTCAAGAGCCAAGAACGAAAACAAGAATGGCAAATTATTATTTGATGTTGTTTTCGGGTTCGGTTACAATTCTGAAACTAAGAAGAAGAATACTTTTACTGCTCACTCTAAATTCCCAAGGAGATATATGAATATTTGGTACTAATTACTGGAAACCTAGTGGGCACTTTCCCTTCCCCGTAAGTAAGAAATTATCTTGTTCCTCCTTGATTTATGCTCTTCCTTGGATTGTGATTCTTTATGAGGTGCTAATACATGTTGATTTGATATGCGTTTGTGATGGTGACAGAATAAGTGGTAAATTTTGAATTTATGAATCTGTATCATACTGATTAATATTTTGATTTTAATAATTTGATTCATCTTTTCTGAACGAGATGATTGGTTAATTATATTTGATATCCGTAAAAAATTATTTTTTTTATATTTAAGGACTCTCCGATAATTAAATGAGTATCGTTTAAGAAAAAAAAATCATAATTTAGATGAAAAACCTAAAATTAAATATATTAATTAAATGAGTTATTTGTAATTGGAAAAACTGAATTTATTTTAAAAAAACTCATACATTGTTGGGTTAAGCGTTTAACTGAGCTCAAAGAGGATGAATTATTACCCTCTCATTGGTTATTTTTTTAAAGAGCAAATCCAAACAAAAACAATAAATGCTAATACACGAAAATTATAGCAGTTCAAATTATTAAATAAAATTTAAAAAATAATTTTATATTATTTTTAAATACACGTATATATATGAAAAACGAACTTCTACCATTCAAAATGATGTTAGTCGACCTATTCGGAATAAGAATTCGCATACTGTCTTAATTTCCCTTCAATCTTTTCACACTTGTTCATTCTTTTTAGGCGCCTAAAGATAATAATGGAAAAAAATGGGGGGTATGCTGCTGGACGGTGCATGACTGCCGGTAAAGGAGTGGAGGCGGATGCAAAAGAGAGGTAAAGAAGAGGGAATAAAGATTACTTTCTGGATCAACTGGCCTAAGCGCACTGCATAAAGGAAGATCTAACACGAATAATTATCATAAATTTCCTTCAACAAGCTTTTGTGCTTTAAATCTTGTGCTTCTTGTTGCCTCCCTCTCCCTCGACCAGAAGAATCATCTAAACTTCAGAACCACTAGTCTAAAGGTGGCACCGAATTTTTCAAGTTGGATTGGCTTTTTGTTGGATTTGGCTGAGGGAAACACGATCCTCGAGAATTAATAAAGCTTAACCTCAACGGAAAGCATATGCCGTGATGTTTTCTTATCGTATTTTTATTTATAAAAATTAAATGATATCATGAATTATATTAATTCTGTATATATGTGAAGATTTAAAGAAACAAAAAATAATTCTTTGTATTCATTTTTACATATAATTAAATATAAATAAAGGCAAATCTCGTACTATGGGTTCTTTCATTGACTTCCATCAATGAATGTTAATGTTTCTAATTAACCCTGTTAAATTAACAGAAACAATAAAGTGCGTAGGCTAAACATTGTGTAAAATACCGTGTAAGAATATTATAGGTAGTAAGAATATATTTTGCACATGCTACAAACACAATGAGATAATAAAACCTTAAAGTTAATAAAAAAAAACTAAATTTTATCCAAAAATAAAATAAAATGAAGAAAAAGATCTAATAAAAACGAAAAAGCATTAAGATATCTTACATTATAAGAAAAAATAAATACTAAAATACTAAAAAAGTGTCTCTCACCTTTTCTCCACCAAAGCCAAAAAAGAATTAATTAAAATGATACCACCTTAGAGAAAATAAAATAAAATAGCTAAGCTACTAAAAAACATCTAGATTTTATGCCATTAAGAAAGATGAGTTTATTTACACAAAAAATATGGTTAAGATTAAGAAAAAAAGTAAGAAAAAAAATTACAAAAACACAATAAAAGTCAAAGCCTCTCTCAACATTTTCTATTCCCCTGTTATTAGCACAAAAAAAAAAAGGCTCATATTAGTCCCCTAACTATTAAGAATTCTCAACATAGTCTCCAAAATCTGGATCTATGATGTAAACAGCACTCATGACAAACAGGCGCATAATTGAGGAAGCCATAAAAGATGGGTGACCCAAATGAAAAAACAGGAGCATAATTGCTTACTTTCTGATCAGAAATTAGAAATATCGAGTCATATATTTGTATTCTGTACGTACGACTTGTGTGAAATCTATTTAGAAAATGGGTTAAGCCCAAATTGTTTGGAGAACAGATGAGCGTGTTCTTACAGGATTTTATAACCATCTCAGATCCCATCAACGATGTAAAATAAAATTATATCTAAAATAATTTCAGAGTTGTAATTTCAAAACATGAAATACAAAAAATACATACCACCTTAACATATGGTTGATTATATAATGGCTTGAAAGAACAAAAAATGTTTATACGTGACTGTATACATGGAGCCGAGGCTCGCCGGTGAAAAGCTCAGAGCAGAAAGGATTTCCGAGCCAAATCCAATGTGACCCTTTGAGAACTGTGACCCTAGGTTGTGCCACAGAAAGAGAGGGATATTTTATTATTGATTTTTTTTAAAAAGAACTTTTTTGGCATAGCTTATGTCACCGAAAGCTGTGGGTCCTGGAACCGCCATTTCTGTTTTCTTGCAGCTTGACCTTTCTTAGAACGTGGCACCGAAAGGGAAAAGATTTTATTGGAACATGCCATCTGATATTTTAGCCGCTTGAAGCCTGTGTAAAATTGGAGGCTATGAAAAATTTGAGATTTTAATAAGATCAAAATGGTTGCCCTGAACAATTTTCAGTCATCATAAAAGATAATTGGTTCCCATCAGATGTTAACCCCCTTTTATGCCAAGGGCCTCAAAATGTTGGTTCCCCGTCAGATTGAAATATCCTACGTTTTCTTACAGTCGAAAGCTTCGTATTATATTATTTGAGGATGTTTCAAAATCCAGCAGGTTATTTTTGTATTTAGATTGAGGTTAATTAAGATGTTCAACTATATAGTTTTTTCTTCTTACCTCAGGAAGTACCAGGTTAACAATAAAAATTTATTACCTGTAAAAACAATTCTTAATGATTGTACTAACAATAAAATCAGTAATTTTTTTATAAATAAACAATAAATAAAATAAAAATATTTTAAATTCCAAAAATAAAAGTATTTGTTTTTATTTTTTTGGATGATTAATACTTTAAAATATATGTAAACTTTTAAAGTAGAAAAAGTTTTGAACGTTTTATTTAGATGGTTCAGGGAGTATTTATACTTCTCGAATCTTGTCGTTTTGATAAAGATAAAAGGACTTAAAAACTCATCTTTACTTGGTGACATTAACGAGGGATAAAGATATTTTACACTATATTAATAAAAAAATAAACATTGTTTATAGGTCATTAATGAAATGAAAGATATAGTAGGTCATTTGAGAAACCTTATATAAATCTATAGATGTATAGAGATGATTATCTCTGACACGAGTAATTTAAGTCATTAACCTAGAAAGAGCTCTATAATCTTAAATTTCTAAGACCAATTGGACTTAGTATATAGCCAAACTTAGATTAGAAAAAAGCGTATATATTATATTTATAAAAATAAAACATATCACATTAGGTTTCGTGGACGTCAAAACTCAAGTTTATTGGATGTAACAACATGCTAGGCTCATGTTATCTTGAATTTAACTAACGGTTGAAACCAAGCACATTGAATCTGGCAACTTGCTAGGCTCATATTATCTTGAGTTCAGCTATCGACTAAACTTAAGTCTATTAGATCTGGCAACCTATCAGGTTCATGTTACTTTGGATTCAGTTAAATGTTAAATCCAAGCATGTTGGATTTGATAAATTACTAGACCCATATTATCCCAAGCTTTTTTAATACATAAAATTATTAAGTTGAATAATCATTATTGATACAGAGCTAGAGTTATCAACTCCATCCATCATCAAGGCATGCTCAACATGCTAGGCATGCTACAATTATAAAAAAGACTAGCTTAATTTTCAATATACTCGGGCGGGCCAACCAGACAGTTCTTGTCCTGTTGGCTATTCTAGTTTTCATGTCACGCTCAATGCTAAAGGAAAAGGAGATTACTTCAAACTCAAAATTAGTAGATTCGTCCAAATTTCAATACTAGGTCCCACCCATGCTGACATTATTATAACTCATATTTTAAAAACAAGCGCTTATGGACAACCCACTAAACCAGATATACTAAAAATAGGCTGATATTTTATTTACTTAACAATATTGGAACAATGATCGCCCATGTGAAATACATGCATTGATTGCATGGTTTAAGAAAATTAACAGCCTCAGTATTGGTAAAAGCAACTAACTGCTATGACTATCTGTTTATGCAGATCCTCTAGTTGTGTTGAGAAGATCTGCTAAATAAATACAAGGCACGTGCAAAAGCCATAGGCAGGGTAACATAGAAAAGACATCCTTTTTCCTAATAAGGTAAGGCACCGCTTGGTATACAGCGACTCATTGAGAGAATTATTGAACACTCAACTTCAACAAATTGGGCAATTAACCATATCAGGCTTAGAACAGGAAGAAACTGAGGAAGGCGAGAACTGAACCAATTATATGGCTGGAAGGAAGTTGGGTTCGGACAGCAGACGATTTGCGACCACTACGAGGATAAAAACGAGCCCTTTTTTTTATGTGAACTCCTAACTTCGGAGTCTGAAATGAATTGATCAGGCCATTTTGTCTTCCCTGAGGCAGTTGGGATTTGGTGGGAACTTTATCAAATTGACTCTTGACAGCTGAACTTGGAAGAGAGTGTGATAGCAAGAGGAGGCTGAAGAGCAGGAAAGTGAATACACTCCTCATTTGAGTCATGTCTGCTAAGGAAAAGTAGCTAAGATATTTGTTGTTTAGTGGACTCTATGATTAATAAGGAGGAGATATTTATAAGGAGTGCCGCAAGCAATCAAGAATTTAAAATATTACCTCCCTGTGAAATGTCCCTCACTGCACATGGACGTCTGTTGAAAGATACCTACAACAGCCTAGCAAATTGACACAGGTAGCAAACTTAAGTAAGGTATCTCTTTCCAGCATGACAAGGGAATTTGGAACAGCAAGATTTTACTTCACTTGATTTCATGATAAGAAAAGGGCAGAACAGAATCATATTGCATATCAGCAAAAATAACTTTTGAGTAAAAAATGACAAGAAGAAATTAAGCTAGGACTTCTTTATCCCAAGACTAGCTTCGAGTTTTCTACAGGATACCCCTTGTAATAAAATTCATGGTGTAAATTACTTAGATTGCCAAAAAACAATTGACACAAAATAAAGCTGGGTGGAGGATGATTCTTGATGCTGATATCAAATATTGACTCCAAGGCAATGGTGCAATGTCAATAAACTACTAAAGCACCTAAAGTGGAAGATGATTTTTAATTTAATCAAATCTTTCTATCTTTTTTCCTAGATACAATGCTTCCAACTAATACTAGACAGGCTTTATTTAGATCTTACTATGCAAAGGCCTTACTCTTCTGCTGTTAAACATGTTCCTTTGGCATATGCTTTGCAAAATCCAAATAAAGCACTGGTATCTTAGACAGTCGGTGTCCACTGGTATTTTAGACAGGAAATACTGGCATTTGGATGAATCCATGCTTTAGTCGGCAGAATAGTTTATCAAGAATATCTTGGCTGAGCTTCTGAAATGTTGAAACCTGGCCCACATGTTTAGCCAGTTCACCTGTGACTCGATCCAAGTACGAAACATAAAGCCCTTTTCTGCTTTCAAGAAGTGCTAATGCTTTGCGAGCATGGAGAAATGAGATCACCCACTCCTCAAACACCGCTGCAATGTAGCTATTGGATGTCATGTTTATGGTTTCTGATGCATGCTTCTAAAGCGTGATCTTAGATCCAACAAAGAGAAGTATACCAAAAATTTTCTCAAATTACAGAATGCAAAGAATGTATTAAATTCCGATCCAGCTTTAGAGAAATACTAATTGTAAAACAGCTAGCATGAAATTCGAATGCAACACCAAGAGGAAGCTTAATCAGCAGAAACCAACGAGAACCTAATCAACATGGACAAAAAGCAGGAAAGATATATACCATAGTCAAGGCCTTCAACCCTCAACCAAGTTAACAAGTAGTCTGATATCAAAAACTCAATAAGCTGGATCATATCATCCACCAAAAACGTTAAAAGAACAATGAGAAGAAGATAAATGAGAAGGCCAGGGTGAGCTAGAGAACCAACTTATACTTGCATCTAAATTCTTTATTGAAGAACCAATATGAAATTTCCATATGTTCAGCTCAAAATAAGATCACATAACCTCAAAGAAAGGTCTGATGATAAGACATAATAGATAAGTAGAACCAGCAGGAATTATGCATGGATTAGCTTCTCATAATAAAATGCTGTTTCGTTTTGAAAAACTGATTAGGGTCAGGATGGAATTGATGATCATGATTGTGAAACTTACCATAGTACTTACATGATGAACAGGCACTCATGCAAGTTTGGAAAAGCCTCTTATCAAATGGATCCAAGAATAGCACTTTTTCTGCTACCATGGAAATTCTTTGAGAAACTGGATATTGCACGCTGCCCAAAGTAAGGTTCACATCCAAGTTTTCGGATCAAGTGGTGAATATAGAACTGGGTATCAGTTTAAATTTGATGTGACTCTGTAACAGCGCATCAAGATATTAACAGGAAGAACTCATTAACAGGCAAAAATAGAATGAAATTAAATAACATAAAACAACCAATAGAATCACTCATTGGAACAAACCAAAGCACTTAGTGGTTTTGTGTTCCTTCCAATTTTGTCAACAAGGAAATCAAGAGTGTTGGTTCAATTAACCAAGGGGAGAGACCAAAATAATATATCAAAGTTCCTACTGTTAGATTTCATATGTGTATCTACTAAATTTTATTGCATCTTAATTTCCAAAAGCAGCCAGATGCTTAACATCTCCATGTGAAGGGGAACACATCCTTTTCACTAAACTCACAATTAAGCTACCGACAATGGACCCCATGCTATTTCCTATTGATAACGGGTTCCTCAGTGATGGTACAAGAGACAGGAATAAGATTAAAATTGAAAATAGTCTAAGCAACAAGGGAAAAGATTAACAGAAGTGGTGATTGCAGGTAGATGCGATGGCCCCTAACCAATCTATCGAAGAAGAGAAACTGTACATAGAAAAGAGGTAATAATGCAAAGCTTATCAGCCCATCATTGGAGTTATTTGAAAACAGAACAGCAGAGCATATTCAAACATTAATGTTTGAATCTAAAACTTTCTTGTACTGAATTGAACAAACGTCAGACAGCTTCCGGTACTTGATTGAAAAAATGCTAGCACCTAATCAATGGAGAGTGGCTAATAAAATAAATAGGCATGTTATTGTTTATTTTCTCAGCAGTTCTCCATCACTAACTAGTCCAAATCAACTTAAGTGAAACGTTTCCCAACTTATCACCTAAAGCCATAGATTTCGTTTTTCTATACCACGATGTCTCTTTTTCCCTTTTTTTTTTTTATTTGTGAATACGTGCCTTGAAAGTTGAAACCTGAGAATTCGATATATGATGGTGTCAAAAAGTATCGCCACCCGCTCTTGCTCTGTAGCAACTTCCACTAGAATTAATCGACAGCTACTACTGCGTAGGACATATTCAACCTCTTCCTATGGTACTTTTTCCCACTACTCTCGTGAATCCTACAGCTTACAAGCATCCCGAATATCATTAGGTTTCATGGCAATGGCGGATATTCAATTTAATTTATCAGATTTAACTAGGTTGAGAACATTGATAGTTCAGGTTATATTTGTAATCCTGGAGATACGTTATACCTATTATAGCATAGAAGCAAGAGTACTTCCCTTTCTATTTGCACCTACGTCATGTCCAGTCAGTCTGCACAATTATTCTTATGAAAGTTAAAAACAAAGTAACCAATCTAAAGACTCATTTACCATCACGAATTCCCTCACTTGCAGTAGAGCAAACACAAAATTTCTAAAAACTCTCTTGATTACTGATAACAAAACAGTAGGTCTGCCTAGCAAACCGAGTCAACTTCCATCTAAATTCATTACAAGGCTGATTGGTACACTCCACGTTCAAACAAGATTTGAATTATCTTAATATACCAACATAGCCGTTCAAAATAAACAGAAAGGTGTCCATAAATTCATCTCACTGTTCTTGCCCGCGTGGACCGCGTGGACCGTCTTCTGGAGGCATGTATGTGCCTGTTAGACAAGGCAAAGTCCACGAAGAAGTCTGGACACGTTCAATGTCTAGTCTGACAAAAACAACCATAACTTTAGATATGACGGTTGGATGGGACTGAAATTTAACAAGGAGGTTCTACAAGCCTTGCTCCATATAAGGTCAGCTAGCCAGCACCTGATGAGGTTGGGAAGACCCTTAAATTAAACCCTAAGTTTTGCTACCGTATAAACTGTTGTTATTATAGCTATAACCTTAGCGCTCGAGAAACCCTAGTTCTATTTTTTCCTTTATACGTTGCTTCATTGCCTCCTAGCGCCTATCCCACGTAACTCCCCCAATCCCCTCCTCTGAACAAGACTTTGATCACATTAATCCACCGATTTCTTCATAAATGAACTAATATGTACGTTTAGCGACTACTAACAGGAGAAGGAAAAAAATGTCTGCTGAAGATGCTTCAAGTTAATTCCACATGTATCAAAGGTCGGGAAGAAGTGAAGAAAACAAACCTCTATTGATCTCATAGTGTCAAAAATTACAGATAACTCATGTGAAGAAAATTAAATATATTAATCAAAATGCATTTCAAAGCAATAAATATTCCATTCATGGTATTAAAAAATTAAAGAAAATACTATTTCCTGGAGATTACGCAACAGCACTTGAATTAACTCAGTTAACCACACTGATTCAAAATGCCGCTAATTTGAGGTAAAAATGGTCAGTCGAATCACCTGAAAATCGTAGTTTTCTATTTGAATTATTTCTTCTTCTTCCTTCTTTATCTTTAACGGCACTGCAAAAATAAAAAATCCAGTCAAGTAATTATATTGATTAACTGATGAACCTAGTTAATAAATTAAGAGTGAAAATCGTTATATCAGTCATAATGATAATGAGAATAATGAGACCTTGTCTAAGAAATCGACGGTGAAGAGCATCGTTAAATCTGCGATCAGAGCCGTCTCCGGCTTGCTTAGGCCTTAATTTCCCCAAATTATTAAAGAAAAAGCATTTGCATAACCTAGTTTGTGGAAACAAATCACACTGTGAAGCA
This sequence comes from Populus trichocarpa, assembly GCF_000002775.5. Taxonomy (NCBI): domain Eukaryota; kingdom Viridiplantae; phylum Streptophyta; class Magnoliopsida; order Malpighiales; family Salicaceae; genus Populus; species Populus trichocarpa. The sequence continues at coordinate 12,400,367 of NC_037302.2, read as the reverse complement.
TCTATAACACACACAAAAAATAAGAAAAAAAAATTGAAAAACCTAAGCGGAAAGAGAGAGAAACAAATTCTATAACCTTCAGCTTCCTTGAGATCTTCTCTCAGTCGAAGCTCTTGTTTTCGCTCTTCAGTCTTTCTAAAGAAAAAAACAGAGCGCAATTATGCTCTGTTTGTCATGTCAAAACCTAATCGCGTTAAATTTTGACTCAAATGTCTGCATTTTATTGTGTTCCAAACAGAGAATAGAGATAGATGAAAATCCAGCGAAGAACGTCGGATTCTGAAGAAAGATTGTTAGGAGGAGGAGGAGCAGGAGGAGGCTGTTTCTGCAGAAGTTTTGATCGCAGGAGTGAAGTTGCAACGGTGAGCTTCAGTGATTAGTCATCTGTTGATGACGCCGATGCCGTTTTGGTGTTTGTTGCTGGTTTCACTTGAGGCCATACTTTTAATTTGAAGTTTACTTAACGCGGGAGAATCTTGAGCTTTGTAGTTCAGTTTGCTTTATTTACAAGGAGATCCGCTTATATAATGGAAGTGGTATCGTTATATTTTTTTTAAAAAAGTAATTATTTTGCAATAGAAGCTGTTTTGGTGATAATAAAATATTTTTACGTAAAATATTTTATATATAAATATTTTTAATGATAATTATGATGATAAAGATAATCGTTAAGATAATAATAAAATGATCATGATAATAATAAGATAGTAATATTAATAATAATGATGTGACAATAATAATAATAAAAATAAATGTGTTGATAATAATAATAAAAAAAAATGATAGTGATGAGTTGACGTTGAAAAAGACAATTATAATAATAATAATAAAAATTATTAAAAAAATTAATAGTAAAATAATAATGGTAATGAAATGATAATATCACAATTAAAAATCTAAATTTGATGGATCAGCTTTTCATAGAAAAAAAAAAAGGCAATCCAAAGAAGTGCTGCTACCAAAAATTGACCTAGAACTAGAAGCCAATGTAACCAGAAAAGAAAATTTGACTAAATAACAAAGAGGTTGATGCAGTACAGTTCTTTGCCTTGTAAAAATGTATTATCATGGAGAAATTAGGGATCCACATCGAATCACTGTCAGTTTCATTGAAAGTTGAAGCCGTGTATTTGAATTCAAGGGAACATCCTCTGATGAATCTTCTTCGTGTCAATGATTTTTATTGTTTGCATGGGACCCTATCAAGGGAACCACCGCTCTATACCGGACCGGTACCAGATACTGATAATAACCCATCAAAAGTAGAGGGTGAAATGCCCTCTTCACACAGCCCTGGCCATTATTCCAGTGGGGTTTCTTGTCCCAGAGACATTGAAATGTGACCTAAAAATTGGAAGGCATCCTATCCTATCTGCAAGCTTCCAACCTATAAATTCAAGCTCCGATTAAGATGTCGTGTGACCAGCTTGACAATTTACGCTTCACTTGTCACTTTCCACTAGACAAATCCCACCACTTACGCCACCGCCACCACTTAACGGCTAACGCTCTTTTTGAAGCTGGATGGCAAAACAGAACTTGGCTCCTCTTAACAAACCAAAAATTACCGAAGTCAAGAAAGGATATAATTTGGCAAAGACTTCTGTTGCATAATTATAGCCCGCCGACAGCTTGCATTTCTTGAAACCATGGCAGCTTGCAGGAAGCGTAATCAAATGTGGAAGGAGCAGATTAACCTTCAAAACCAACTAAATCTGGTATATTATAGCACCAGCAATCAGGCTAGCATCAAAACTAGTGGGCAGCAGAGAACGCAACAGCACAACAAACAGAAGGTGATACAAGTGAGGATGTAGAGAGTAAGATTTATGAGCTGAGTTCAAATAATAAACTAAATTACTCAGTCAAGAGAACAAAAATTGAAAACTAATCAAATACAAAACAACTGGATCCCTTGAAGGGGCATGCTTCTCGAGCTACAGGCACACGAGACCAATATCCACAGCATTATGGTTTGATTTCTTTCTTCGGTAACACACAACTATGATCTCAGGAAAAAATATACAACTCAAAAAATATGTCATGTTCTTGGCAGCTCCACCTTATCACATAGTACAAGTTGCTCGCCTCAAAATGGTGTAGGCGGGGCATTATGAAGTAAACGTAAGCACAAAAAAGTTGGATACAGATGGTGAAGTACTCACGAAATAGAATGGTAAGACTTACTAAAACAAACTCCGGCAAGCCTCAATGGCGGATGCTTGAGTGTCTAATACAAGTTGCCCATCCGGACTTGAAATAATGACCCTTATTGCTGCATCAAACATGGCTCTCCGATACATATCATCCTCCATCTTCTTAAGGACCTCTATTACCATTTTAAAGTCCAATCCCCCAACCAAAACTAATTTCCCGATAATTTCACCAAAATTATTTGGTGCCTTTGGCAAATCAATGCCAATATCATCCAACATAGAACCATAGAGTAAGCACCCGGTCCCTATGTCTTTAGCTGTGAGGACCTTCTTGGAAAACAAATATTCCAAAAGTTTGGCAACTGGTTCAACACATGGTGGGTTTGCCTCTAGTGCAATGAAGATAGCTTCCTTGACAACTTCAGGGTGATAACCTGGAGACTTCAGCTCCTCCACACATTGCAATGCCTCATCCAGAAGCAAGACACTGAAATATTCCTTCAGGAGTGAGACAGTCTTTCTCTTGAGTTCATCAGGATTCACCCTAGCAGCTGAAACAACTGGTCTCTCTGAAACTGGAGGCACGGAAGGAGCAGGAAGGGTTTTACTAGGCAGAGAGGCTTGAGCAGGAGGCTCTGCACCAAAACCAGAGTTTGATGGCCTAGAAGGAGGACCGCCACTTCCATGCAGGAGGGCACTACTCCTACCACCTATAAAACCACCACTGCCCTCGGGTAACAGCCTGGTGTTTAGTGATGACTTGTTAAACATTGGTGATTGGACACGTCCCCCAAGCTGCATAGGACCATCACCCCTTGGCATTGGGCGGTTTCTAGGTATCTCCCGGTTGTCATTATCAATTCCAGGCATCCCAGGCATTCTCCTAGTTCCTGGCATGCCAGGCATCATCCCCCCAGTTCCAGGTCGGTTGATGGGGAAGCCCCCAGGGCCAGTAGTCCCTGGAGCGGTGGATATAAGACCACGGTTATTTCTAATGCTTGCAGTAGCACCTGGACGCAGCCCAAGAGTCTTTTCTGCCTCAGAATGTATCTCTGTGATGGTTTTAGCTTTGACCTGCAATGACAACCAATAAAATATTTACATAAATACAGCATCTATTAGCTGAATTAGAAATTAATGGCATAGAAATCTTACCTCTTCACGCCTAGGAATCCAGTTGTTCATCCGTAGGTCAAGAACACCGCGCACCATGAACTTCAGTCGGGGAGCCAGCTGAGGATTTGATGCCAGTTCCTTCAATCGACCAAAGTACACATCATTTATTCGTCGCGACTTTGGGCTTTCATCAAGCTGCTTACCAATGGTATTAAAGAACTGGCATATGGCCTCAACACTTTCTTCTGCAGGACAACCTTTATTATCGGGCCCTAGAAGCTCCTGTTCACATAGCAAAGTAGCTGTAAGCAATCCTAAGAACCTCCACCAGTGTCACGAAAAGTTATACAAGTGGAAGCTCCACTGCTAACCTGAACAATATGATGGACAATCTTTTCAGGAACCATGCTCTGCTTCAGAAGCTCTCCAATCAAACGCATGTTTCCAAGAGTGCGAAGCTTGACCAGTTTTTCCTTATCCCTACGCTCAAGCTCTTGCTCTGGAGCTGTCATCTGCCTTAATTCCTCCCTCAGCTTATCAGCACCTTCAAATGCCTCTTGACAGATATTCAAGAGCACCCGCTTAAATGTGATCTCTTTCCCACCAGGTTCATCTGATGGGAATGAGGGGAGCTTTTCATTAAGATCAGAGCACAGTTGTGCGTACATAGGGCAGAATGTGGGTTCAAGAACAGCCTTGTCGAATATAAGTGATATCACACCCTGCATTCAGAATCAACCTTAAGCTCAACTGGCAGCTGTATAAATCTAAAGGAATAGAAAAAATATGAACCAAAAAGTTAACCTTCAAGATATCAGTTGATGTAATTCCAGAGTCAATAAGTTGACCCTTGAGAACATCAAACTTCTCAGGGGTGAGCTTGTTCAGTATACTGCACAGAAAACAGAGAGCATTCAGCATATAGCCACCATAAATACTTGTATCGAACAAGCCCTTCAGATTTTTTGAAAGCAATGGCATGAGTCTGAATCACATAAAGAGCCATATAATCCAAATAGGTAAAAGTACAGAAGGAAATGATGAGAATCCCCGGCAATTTAATGGGTGAGAAAGAACCAAGGTTAAGAAAATAAAACCGAACCAGAATCTACATGGACTGACATATCCATTTAGGCTATCCATTGCTGTCAATGGCAATGATGACAATCAAAAACACATGTTTATTTTCATGTTTGTAATAAATACCAGTTCCAGGATAGTGAAATGTCCTATGGTCAGAAATCCAATTTGTTATGTGGTGCATACTATATACTTCAAACAAATTCTAAAACCATGGCTGGGAAATTCTTGAATTGTAAAAAACTATTCTAAGTGAAATTTGATGTTTCGATTTTAAGAGCTTGCAAGTTCAAAGACATTCAAGATTACAGCTGAAGCTTCATGGATGCTTTCATTACTCAAAATTAAAATCAAATTATACAGATTTTAACATAAAAAAGAATATGCGAAAACCCAAGGTGATTGTGCAATTGAGGACACTGCACTATATTCCAGATATAAAATATCACCAAAATGCTGTCAAGTTGCCAACAAGTCCACATTTTCATGTGGAGATTTTAACATAAAAACATGATGCTTGAGAAGCCAACCATGTCTTGGGTAAAAGCACAAGTAAGCCTGTACCCAGACCTTACTGCATTCAGGCCATAACCATGAAATGACACATGTATCCCATTTGATATTTTCTGACTCAAAAAATAGTCACATAGGAAATCATCAGCATCAGTTACCCTTTTACAGTCTTCAAGACACGTTCCTTTTCAGAAAGATTCACCCTTCTAGTAGACCATGGTACCTCAGCCTTGACCAAAGCAGGAGCAGGTCCTCCCTGGTTTAAAAGGAAAATACAGGAGTTGAAGCTAAAATAAAACATGAGCACATAACTTAGTTTAAATAAAGCACCAGAATACAGCATAATAACAAACGAAGAGTAGAGTGAAGGAGAAGGTCAAAGAATTCATAGTAGAACTAAGATCATCTAGATGAGGAACCGACCTGAAAAAATTGTATTAATATCTTGAACCAGACAGAGTTATTATATTATGGTTCGATAGTCATTGTGTTCCATTGAACTAAAATGTTACCAAATTTATGTAATACAGCAAAAGAATGAGACAAAAGCTGCCTGCACTTTTGGTACATTATTCATAATTAGAAGTTCAACAAGAAGCTAAAGGAAACTTCTAATGTTATGCATTTCATTAAGATGATATGGTTGATGGCAAGAGCATCTACAATTTAACTGCTTCAGGTCAAACTTTCCATGATATACAAAAGAAAAGGTGTTGGATTAAAAATCTTGTGAGTAAATTATTATTCTCGATATAGTAAAAAATTTACTTTAGAAGAAACTCTAGTTCTGACAATGCCATTAAATGGCTTTACACACTACAAATTAAGTGTGTATCGGAATAGCAAATAAGAAAATTTTAGCTGGATAGGTAAACAATTATTCAAAAAGATTGCCATAAGCAAATAAAAGGAGGGAGTCATAAATTACCTGATGGGAAGAGATTTGTGCTCTCGCGAATTGGGAGTTGAGCTGGTCTTGACGATTAGACTGATTGCCTTCTTGCTGTCTGGAGTCATATCTCCCACCAAAGTCTCTATTTTCTCGAATAGAATCCCGGGACCTCTCCTCTCCAGATGGAGAAAATTGAGCAGAACGACCACGCCAATCACGATTGTCTGGCTCAGAATAACGAATCTGAGATTGAGTTGGAGGCTGGAAGGAGCAAAAGAAATCATTACTATAAACACCATCAATCTACCACAAAGGACTTATGAAACATCAAAATAACTAGATTCCATTCTTATCTAGCACTTTTATACCCCCAGCCGCTTCTTGCAACGAAAGGGGTAATTTAAGGAGGCAAATCAAAATGGAACAAAGACTCACATTGGTTTCTCCACGACTCCAGCTCTGATCTTCACCAAAAAGCTCAGCTTCAATTTCTTGTTTGATTTTTAGAATCTCATCAAAGATTACAACAGCCTATGAGAAAATAATGGCCAAGATCAAATAACAAATAAACGAAGCATACAAAAATATATACCAAGTGATATGAGCCTCCCAAAACAATGCTATTTACAGAATACATCTCTGTGCTCTATTCACCATTATAATCATTAGGATGCTTCTGAACAGAAAGTATATGAAACCAAATTTTAAAACAGAGTGAAATAGCATGCAAAAGAATGCAAAAGTAAATTGAAAGGATGAATCCGTATATGAAAATTGAAATGAAACACCCCCCATATATTTACACTAATTTTTTATGCTCTATGCCAACAAATAAATGCCACCCATATCAGCACACGAACCAAGAATTAAAAGTTCTTTGGAAAATCAATGCCAACAAGCTTAATAAGTAATCATGTCCTCATGCATATTTAAGATCAATACCTCTCTAAGCTGCAACAGTTGGTCTCTAGTGTACCGAACACGCTCACGACCCTCAAACCGCAAGTCTCCAGTCTATAAGAAGAATACAATTGGAGTCAAGAGCTTCCAACAAAATCAACCAAGTTTAATATGCCAAAAAAATAAAGCTATTGCAGGAAGCAAGTGTTATGGGAAAAACCCCGACAATAGCATAACTGAGAAAAATGTATGGTATGGCTTACAAAACTAAGATACAGTGTTGAAACCGATGCCACAGATATACACTAGTATTATTAAACTATTGCCTTGAATCCACAAAAAGATTGCTATCATCATCTGTTTTTCCTTGGTAAATAATTAAAAGGTGAATAGGCAGAAGAATTCAACTAAAACATGCATCATACCAGCATAAGTGATTTACATATTTGGATTCTAAAATATGGCAGAAGTGGGCATGCTTAACATCATTCACATGGATAATTAAACTCAAGTCGTCAATGGACTTTACAATGTTCTATATGGAGGATTCATGAATAAAAACAACGGTGCTAATAGAACGGATGAAATTTACTTGGCCCGACCACATTCAAAAGCTCCATTCTTTTTTATATAATAAATCACAGGCAAGTAAAAAGCTGAACTTCGACCTTGCAGAATACAAAGCTCAATGAATGCTAAACCAGAAGCTACTACCCACATCAAGTAGAATAGACTGTGAAGTAGAACCTAACTAAACTTCCAACGTTTCATCATCAATATTCCTAAGAGTCTGAATGTGAGTAGGTCCTTTATGGGCAATCTGAAACTCAATAGACACCCACCTAAAGCCTACATATTGCTGTTCGTCCATATTTACAGCAGGTACACATATCAAGTGGCCAGCCAAGAATTAGGACACTACAAATTCCCAACCTTTCCAAGTTCTCATTATGAAATAACCTTTTTCATTATCGATCAACAACATAACAATCTGACTCTTAACAAAATCAAATAAACAGAACAGCAACTAAGAACAGCAGTTTAACAACATGGTAGATTGCTGGATGTCAAAAGTAGTACTTGAACCGATTATCAGAACAGTTACCAAATCCAACAGGACATAACCAAGCTTCAGTTTTTAATCCAGAAAAAACCAACCTCAGTCACTCTTAACAAGATAAAATAACAAAAGAAAAAATAAGAACAACGATTAGATATTGCAAGTAAAGAAAACATAAATAACAGATCCAATTTTTCTTCAAATCCAATCCACACTTAACCCAGACAAACCAATCCCACAAGACCACAAAACCAATGGCATAAAATCAAAACATACAGGTTTTCATAGCAAAGTTTCTAGATCCAAAGATGGGTAATGATAAAAACCTTAAAAGAAGTAGCACCGCCATGAGGACGCAAGAGAGGGAGATCACCGAAAGAAATAGAAGAAGATGTAGAAGAAGAGGACTGCTCCAAGCGAGGATTGAAGAGTCTACTCCCTCGACCACCACCAGGTCTTAAGCTTAACACCGTCTGATCACCTTGCTGCATAACTCGGTCTTTCACTCGTTTTTAAATTCCAATCCACAGTCCAATCAAAAAGAAAGAATAAACCAAGAAAGTGACAGATTCAGCTGCTAATAATAAAAGCAAGAGCTGATTCAAGATAGAGAAATAAGAAGAGAGGTTCTTTTGGGTTTTCTACTCTCTCTTCTGCGAAGAGCAAAGAAGAGAAGAGAGTATGTGAGGCCGGTCGACAATGAGAGAAAAACCAAACCCTTCTATAGGTGGTGAGTTTTTTTCTTTTACTTTTTTCCTGCTGTATTTAGGACTGCTTATGTAATTACGTCGGTGTCCTTCCGCTTGGGAATTTTAGTAAAAGATGCCGGATGAATTTTGCTTTTTCATAGAATTAAAAATAACAAAGAAATCATCTTTTTCTGGTGCTTTTTTGCAATGATAAACACTATCTCAATAGTTCCAATTCCTTTCCAAAGAATATCCTAAGTAAAAGGATGACATATAGTCTCCAAGTAGCTTTGCCAATCATCATGGTGTATAGGTAAAATCAATTTTTTTAATATAAAAAAATATTTAAATATTACTACTATTTTTTCAATAAAAAAATTAAATTATATAAAAATTAATTGAAGTCATCCAATCGACTTGATGAATATATAAATAACATGTATAACTTATAAAAATGTAATTTGATTTAAAATATTATTTAATATTAAAATATATTATATCGACTCAAATCAACACAAGTTTACTTATCAATTTGCATGTCAAGTCATGATACCATAATAATCCCATAAAAAATAAATTAAGATAAATTATGAATTTTAATTTTAAATAAACTCAATGTTGAGTGATAAAATTAAAAAAATTAATTAAAAAAAATTATTTCCAATAATCTCAATTTCTCATAATTAAAATAATATTTTTTTATTTTTTGACATCAACATCTTAAATTTATAAAAAATACTTATAAAAATATTAAATTAATACTTAAAAAAAAACAATTTGAAAATTATTTAAAAAAGAGAAGCAAGCCAGACGGGTAGGTGAACTACTTTCAAATCCAGCGTTTGAACTAAAAATTATACAAGGATAAGATCGGGACTTCAAAGCAAAGATAAATACGGAAGGATGATCCTTAAACAAAACAGGGCGAGGACGTTTTCTTTTTCCTATTTTAGCTCGTGTTTGCCCTAAACTTATATCGTCCGGGGCCCACTAATCGGTGCCCTCAGTTGCTTATCTTCTGGCCGAATGTCAAAGTGACAGCTAATAGCCTTAACACACACGTGCCGGTTTAGCCCTCCACCTTCTGTTGTTACCTTTGTGATCTAACTTATTTATCTTTTCGCGATTTTAGTTCGATTTGTTTTTATATTTAAAAAAAAATAATTTTTCTTTTTAAAATAATTTTTTTTAGTATTTTAAAATTATTTTGATAGATATTAAAAATAATTTTTAAAAATAAAAAATATTATTTTAATATATTTTTAAATAAAAAATACTTTAAAATATAACAACAATAAGAGGATGCTTGGTAGTTTAGTAGCGGTTACTTTTCAAATAATTTTTTGTGCCGAAATGCATGTCAATAATTTTTTTTATTTTTAAAAAATTATTTTTAACATTAGCACATCAAAACGATCCAAAACGTATAAATTATATTAAATTTTAGCACAAAAAAAATTTAAATTTTTTAAAAATACAGTTTACATCATGTCTAATACTCTTACCAATCTTAATGTATTCAGTAACAAGTATTCCTAACTGCGAAGGTCGGCACCTGGGGTTCCACTTCGTGTGGTTAGCAAGGGCTTCCCACTTTAATGTGTTCAATAATTCAATCCTTAAAAAAATTGATGCTGAGTCATTCATATGGAGCAAAACACATTGTGCCGTGCAAGAAATGCAAATTAAAAAGTAAAATGATCATTTCACGAGGTTTAATTAGCATTAACAAATTAGATGGAGGTAATTTTTTTTTTCAAAACAGTACAAAGACTTAATTACACTTAAAAAAAATAGTGTAAGAGAGTTTTTTAATCTTTTTTTTTCCAAATCAATAAAATAATCTAATTACTTTTTAAAACAAAAAATTATTAAGATTTTGCACAGCAACTTTGATGTTAGTGAAATGGAGAATTTAACCTTCAAATTTTAAAACTAAGATTGTTGTGTTTAAGGGTATTTTTGTTATTTTTTTCTAGTTTTTCCATTATTATCGGTTTCAATTAAGGGTAATTTGATAACTTAACAAATATAAATATTATAAAAAAAATGATTGACATATGTTAGCACATGGACGGCGTGTGCAATGCCATTCAAGGAAGAAAACTGCTTTTTATTATATCTTTAGAAGTGTCTGACTCTTATTTTCTCTCTCTTAACTTCAGTGGTCGTGTTTGTCCTTCTAAAATTCAACTGTCTTTCAATTTGTATTTATTTTGTTTTTGGACCTTAATAATTTAATTGTTGTTCGTGTTGATTTTAATATTTATTGAAGTTTATTGTTTTACAATTTTATTCCTAAGTATTTTATTTTATTTATTTATTTTTATTAAATTTGATTATCACTATCTTGATTGCTATTTTTTTTAATCTTTTTTCTTGATATGTTTTTTAATTTTATCTCTATATTTTATTTCATATATTTTATTTCATGTGATTTTTGTTTCCAAGTTTCTTTAATTCTTTGATTTTTTTTGATTTTTTTTAATTTAATCTCTAATTATTTCTTTTCATTTAGTTTTTATACCAGATAATCCTATTGTTTCTTCCTATTGTTTCTTTGATTCTTTTGACGTTGATGCAAATGGGATGTTGAATGTCACAGCCGAAGACAAGACTGCTGGGGTCAAGAACAAGATCACCATTACCAATGATAAGGGAAGGTTGAGCAAGGAAGACATTGACAAGTTGGTGCAAGACGCAGAGAAGAATAGGGCGGAAGATGAGGAGGTGAAGATGAAGGTGGAAGCAAAGAATGCTCTAGAGAATTATGCATATAAGGACGAGAAGATTGCAGGGAAATTGGACCCGGCAGATTAGCAGAAGATTGAAGAGAAGGCAGGGACTGGAACCAACTGGCTGAAGTTGATGAACTTGAGGACAAGTTGAAGGAGCTGGAAGAATTATGCATATAACCTAGTTGGGCCTTCAAAATTATTATGGGCTAAATTTCTCCATCTAGGCCAGCCCACAATGCTCACTCACTCGCTCACTTCAGATCAGACTTCAGTCTCAAAATATCGAAATTCTGTGTCTGGATAAGAAAAGAATTTCTTATGACTTATAGTTATTTTTCTCTTTAAATTTTGAAAAAAAAAAATATAGAAGCCATGGCTGGTATCACCAGCGCTAGCAGCAGCAGCTGTTTTCCGTTAGTAACCCGGACTACCACAACCAAAACGACACACTACGCGCTCTGTCTTTCTTCTCTCGATTCCAAGCTCTTCGGCCTCCGGCTTCACAACCCGAATCTCTCCAAACCGGACTCTCTCCCGTGCTCTTCTCCCAGCCCCGTCACCACTGCCCGTTTCGGCGGTCCACGATCCTATGACTCGCGGAGGCCGCGGAAGAGTGATTCCGATGATGACCAGGCTCTTAATATATCTAGCATTAGGTGATTATTATTATTAATGGCTATTTTTGTGTGATTTTGAAATGAAATAAATTGTAATTTACAGTTTTTTTTGTAATTTTTTTTTGTAGGTCAGCTACTGTGAGACTCATTGATCAGCAACAGAATATGGTTAGTTTAAAAAAATGAAATGTTGTTTTCTGTTTGGTAGCTGAGAAAATAGAATAGAAAAAAAAAGGAACCTTTATCCCTCTTTTAATTATAAATTTGATCAGTTTTAGAACTAAAACTGATAGTGGATTTATTTATTCATTTAAGGTTGGAGTGGTAACTGTTCGTGATGCAATTCAAATGGCTGAAGATACCGAGCTTAATTTGGTATATCATTCATTTTATTTTATTTTTATTTTTTTAAAATTATTGTGAATTTACGAACTTTTTTTGTATAAAGATGTGGTTTCTTTACTGATGACTACATTGCATGATATAGTGTGAGGAAAAAGATTCCATTTCATAACTATCAATTGGTTTAGACTGCATTGTTTCCTCAGTTCATCATCGAAAAGCATTAGCATCCATGTATAAATATATTTTCTTGTGGCTGGACTTCGGTGTATCAAATTTACGTGGATGATGAAAATAAAGATTAACAATGTTCAAATTTTATTTTTTTTATATATCCTTATTATGATCATCAATAGTGAATTTGAATGTGAAACACTTACCATCTTCTTGGTTAAATACCAGAAGGGAATTGCTTGTTTTGTTGTGATAGTAACAGAGTAAGTGTTCTACTTTATGGTCCTCAATAAGTATATTCTTTTGTTTAAAAAGCATTGATTTCCCCCACAGAGCCAGCATTCCTTTTTGGTTGGTGAATTGGATGCGGCACGTATGCTGTTGGTGTTGCAACTACATCCTTTGTCTAACGCACATCAAACTTCTCGTCCTGAGCTTCTGATTTGTTTCTGTTTTTTGCAGGTGATAGTGTCTCCGGATGCAGATCCTCCTGTTGTCAGAATAATGGATTACAAGTATGACTCTTTTAGCATTTTCCTTTTATAAATAAATGAAATGAAGTATATGTATGTTTATGTGGTGAAGTTTTTTACATCTTCGCTATTTCTCCACATCAATTAAAGAAGACAAACCAAGTTGCACATTTTAAATAGTGTCAACCATCATTGAATTAAATCTCCTCAAACAACAAGCATTGAGATTGTCTACTTTCCCCCCTTGTGCTGTCAGTATTGTTGATATCAAGGTGGTAATAATGAACTATGGAATGTATAGATCTATATTTGCGGTTGGGGGGCTTGATAATCCATTGAGTTATAGGTTTTAAGGGTGGTAGGATCTATAACTATGTTCTTTTATTCTGTGTAAGCCTGATATAAAGCTTAAAAGTTTTTGCTGACTGGGATTTTTAAGTATAATGGACTTTTTTTTTAATTTTATTCTTTAGAATATGGGTTTTGTATGCTTCCCGTGACACCATGTTTATTGAAGAGCATGGAGGTTTATTTATTGGTGGCCATTTCTGGTTCTGCCTTTTTTAACCTCCAGGACACAGAGTGTTTGCTTTCGATATTAGAATCTGTGCCTCTTAACTTGGTAGTCTTTTTACCATAAGCTGTATAACTTATCCAATGTTTTGGTTGCAAATTATGCTTCCATTTTGACCTGTATAGCTCATGTCTTCTCTGCTGGTCTATCTTATTTTTAAAAATCAATTAGGCATTCAGCTATTTTTGGTCTTATTTTCTTTATATAACCAAAATAAAATTGCATCGCCCTATTTTTGTGCTTGTCCATTGATTTTGAGTAATAGATATGGCCCTTTGCTGGAAGAATATTGGGATGGAAGGAAGTGCTCATCTTCTTTTTTCTTTGGTGGGGAATCCCGTGTTGAGACATTGTTCAAAATTGATGCCCTGTACAATTCTATAGTAGGCTTTCTACATTGATGTCTGCATTGCAAATGTTTTCAGTTGAAAATTGCCATAATCCTTGATTTGCTTCTCTTTCAGCAAATTTAGATATGAACAGCAAAAGAAAAAGAGAGGACAGCAGAAGAAAAGTGCTGGTGAATGCCTCTTCTATTTTATCCTTTATTTTAGAGTTTGATGCTTTACTGCATGACTAAATTCTCTTATGAGAATGTATACTGACCAAGTGTGCTCTGAAATTTTAGCAAGTCGCATGGATTTGAAGGAGCTTAAAATGGGGTAAACAATGTACTCTTAAAATGTTAGCATGTCTTTTCATTTAGCTGCCATCTCATTTATCTTTCTTCAGCTTGCAGCATGCTGTGATATTGATGGTGTTGCTGGTTGATTAACTGCTACATCTTATTGATAACTACAAAATATGACCTTCTTTCAATGCTATCATGCTCAATCCTTGCGAAGTCACATTTTCACATCGATTAGCAAATTGTTAATATCCATCTGAAAATTGATGTATCAGCATTGCTGAAAGGAAACTTACTGTTAATAAATAGAAAGCTAAGAAGTTAAATTACAAAGTGGGTGGAGTCTACTTCCATATGCATGTTGTTCCCAAGATCATTAACCTCTGAGGTAACCTGAAATATATGATATAATTTTTTCCTTGTCTAAATTTATGCTCTTGCATCATTTTAGGTGGCATTGCAAAAAGGAAAGATTTGTTATAGGAGTAGTTCTTCGTTCTGCAAATTATGAAGTAGCTAGATACCACTTGGCCATGGGGCCAGCTTTGCTTTCTCAATTAAAATTTTAATTGCCCTTTCTTTTTATTAGTTCACTCTTCTTCTTTCATCAGTACTGCCTGGACAGCATCTACACTAGAGCAGGCAGAATGTTGGAATTATGACGAGTAGAAAGTAATCATTCAAAAATGAAGCATATATGTTTCAAACTGTGTGATTTCTTCAAGATCTTTACTAGAAAGCTCAAGTATAAATGTATTCTAACTTCTAAGCTACAGCTATGCATTCTATGTTTAACCTAACACTAACACTGTGCTTTTATCAATTCTGTTGACAGTTACAATATCGACCAGCATGATTATGATGTGCGTTTAAGAGCTGCTCGGAAGTTTTTGAAAGATGGTGACAAGGTCGGCGTTATTTTATTTCTTTCTTGACATCTATGCCTGCATGTTCTGATTCCATTTGCAGGATTTTTGTTTCTGATTCATTTATTATGTTTGGTTATTTCAGGTCAAGGTCATAGTGAACTTAAAAGGCCGTGAAAATGAGTTCAGAAATAATGCAATTGAGCTCTTAAGACGTTTCCAAAATGATGTTGGAGAGGTACTCATGATGTATTTTTATTTGTTTATGCTCAAAATAATATACAAAGTACAGGAAGATTGATATGCTATATATTCTGAATCTCCTAATGTCTGGATGAATGCTAGTGCTGTTGAATTCTTTATTCTGTTTCATTCTATGTAACTTATATAAGATGCAGCAATTGTTTTTTTTTCCTAAAAAAAGAATAGAAAAGGAGCATTTTTTATGATAAATTTTTCGAACCAGGCTGGTCTAGACCTGTGCATCTCAGGCTGACCAAGTTTGAGAGAACCCAGTGCAAAATTACTTATAATAATTGCAGTGACTGGTCCTATAAGCTTTGATACTTTCAAATGGACTCACTGAACAGTATCAAGCTCATTCTGTGTTAAGGCCATTCAGTAGCAATTTCAAAATCTGCAAATTTTTACCAGTATGTCCCCTGCATATCACGTGCATGTTCTCAGTTTTCATAATTTTAGAAATGTTCATTATTTCTTCATTGAATTCTGCATTGTAACTTCCATTTGATGCTGTGATTTGCAGCTTGCCACTGAGGAGAGCAAAAACTTTCGTGATAGGAATGCATTTATTACTCTGGTACCAAATAAAGCTCTTCTACAGAAAGCTCAGGAACCTCCCAAGAAAAAAGACAAGTCAGCCGCAGATGAAGTATCAGCTGGTGTGTGAGCGCATGCAAGTTTACAAGGGGTTTTAATTATGGAACACTCGCCAGGTACTCCTGATCACATTTTGTAGGAAAGTTTGGAATCTAAGTTTGGAATCTTGGTATTTTGTATAGCTTTAGTTTAATACGACATGTACTACAAACATGATTTCATTTTTTTTTAAACAAAGTAATCTTTTGTAATCTGAATAAGGTTAGACAGGATATTGCTTGTAAGCTGATTTATTTATGTATTATTTTTTAAGTTCGAAGCAGATTAGGATGCTGTTAATGTTTGATCGTGTATAAATCCATTACTGTGGTTCTATATGCATGCTAGTCCAAGAATGTTATTTGTGATTGTTAGAGTGGGATGATTATAGGTTGCCATTTTATAGGCCACAAACTTGAGCACATAGTGTATCGCTCAAAGGAGACTGTATACAAAATGGTCGAGAAATGTCATGGATTGGAAGGTTTGACATATCACGCGGGAGCTACAAGTTAAAGATTTCAGGCCACTTTTTGAGAAAGTCATGTCGCAAGCCTTCCTCCAGCAGTTGCTGGATAAGGTTTTAAACTGGGAGGTTGGTATATGGTTACTCCATAGACAAATGCAATCAACTGCACAAGGTAGTGATTTGGAAAGAGACTAGTGATGGGGACTGGAAGTTTTATACACTAAATTAGAAAGTTCAGCAAGATTGTACCTCAAATTTGAAGAGTTTAGAGGTTCAGAGTAAAGGATGTATAGAGAAAAGGAAAGGCCACTGGCGGATAAATTTGCTTTCAAGTAACTGGTACTTCTGAGACGTAGTAGCTGTTCCAGAAGTTCAGTTTTTGCAACTGATGTATTCTAAGTTGATTCCCTATGTGCGGGGTGCTTTTGAAGTGGTGGATGAGGAGTGACATAATTTATAGACGCAATTGAATTTGAGGTCAGTGGAGCAGTGTGATCATCAAAAATTTTAGTTTGCGCAGAACACGGTGAATGCTTGTGGCAGTTTTGGGCATGTAGGCATATATTGAAAGGGTTGCTTGAAGTACAAGATCCAGAATTTACATGAAGTGAGCACAAAGTTGAGGTTGAAGAGCTTGTTCATGCTTCTTGCCAACAAGATTACATACAGAATGGCAGCAAAGGTACCGTGAAGAACAGGGGTTGGTCCTGTGAGATGACCAGCTGAGTAAGCGGGCTTAACAAAGCAAGGGATATTTAGATCTTGTCTTTATTTTGAAAGTCTTGATCAGTGGAAAAGTTGAGCCTACCCGAAAAGCCATTTCACATTTGGGCCCACCCTGTACCCTTCCCTTACCAGGTGGAAAAGCTTCTTTTTTCGAGTCTACAGGAGGGAGGAAAGCTTCAAGTGGGACATAAAACCTCGTAGCTCTACCTTGAAAAAAATACTAGGTTGGAAGGGAAAGGGGTTACTTTACTTTCTAAACGAGGTTGGAAGGGGAGGATTCGAACACGGGTACTTTACTTTCTAGTGTCGTTTTCTTTTTCCTTTTCCTTTTCTCTTAAATGGAGATGAAAAATAAAAACTCAATAAACAGAACTACCTGCCTACTGTGCCAAACTGCCTATGTAAATCAGGCAGTGGAAAACGAAAATGAAAGGAGCAGTTCATTACATTGCGTGATTGTAGAGTGTTTTCCTAAATAGAATTCTTGTATTCAAGTAGGAGAGGTTGCTCTGTCTGGATGGAGAAGCTCCAACTAACGATTGGAACATGACTTGGGTTTGAAGTTCTTGGATTCTAAGCATGCTCATTCACATGTTTTTCTGCTTGCATTAACAGTTGACGGGCAGCTGAAGCTTTGAAAGAGATGGATTCAAACTATAGCAAGCATCATCACCGGTTGGCAGATGGAGGGCCTCAGCCATGCACTCTCAAAATCATACATCTTTGATCGTTGGCAAGTATGTCTTCTGCCAGTAGGTATATGGAATTCTACTCTAGCAATTCACTCACCCATCACAAGAGAAGTATGAAATTCGAGTCTAAAGGGATAAATAGAGTTTACAGCCATTACTGAAAGGCATTTGGTTACTTGGGTATGCTATGATTACAAGCATTTTGAGCTATAGAACAGATGGAAGTTTCGATTGTGCATACATTTTTGCCAATTAATTAACATAATAAAATTAGGAGAAAAAAAAAGTATGGCAGACACGACCTGTTTTAGTGTTAACCAAGAACATGACTTCGGTTTACTTGAGCAATTTTTAATCGCATAAAACAGCACGTGTCTAACGAGCATGATTATTTCAAGGGTAAACTTTAGTTTTGCTTCTTTAGATTCATCAATATTTAACTTCTAATTGAATGAATACTAAGGATGAAACAAGAAAAAAATTAGTTTAAATAAAAGAAAAAAAAAAAAACCAAGCCAACATACTAAATCTGATCAAATTTTTAAAATTCATAATCTATGAAATCTTGGATCTGAATCCAATCAAGAATAAAAAAAAATAACAATAAAAAAATAAAAATCAAATTTGATAGGAAAAAAAATCAAAGAAAGGTAAAATTGTAAAAACAATCAATTTAAAAAATAATTTCAAACAAAATAAATAGCAATTAAAAAAATAATAATCAAATTTAAAATATAAAAAAATTAAAGGGGTTGAAATTAAAAAAGTATACTAATATAAATTACTCAAGATAAAAATCTTTCAATATAAAAAATTAAAACCAAATATAAAAAATAAGAAATTAAAGGGTTGATTTAGAATTTTTAAGGAGTTGGTGTGAAAATTTATAGTTAAAAGATTTTATTTTAGTAGTTAAACTATTGTATATTTGGATTTACGCTTATTCTGTTGGGTTCTATTAATAAATACATTAAATGGCGTGCAAGAATCATGTCTACAACAAAATAAAAGTCAAAATAATTGATAAATTAAAAATAAATCATCAAACAATATAAAAAATCATTTGGAATAAAAATCCTACGTACTCATCATTTAATCCTCCGACTCAACAATAAAAAAAGGAAGCATACAAATGCATGTCATTAATTACAGTCTTTTGATGTAAAAACACAATACATCATAAAATTGGTGTAAATCTGAATAAGCAATAGTTCAACTATTAAAACTATAAAAAAATAAAAAAATCTTTGACAGGTGTAAATCAAAATGGATAATAGTTAGGGTTTTTTTTTTTTCTAAATATAAAGTGGTTCTATTTGCTGGTGAATCAAAGCAGAAACACATCCATGTATGTGGCATTATCTTTTGACTTGTGAGAGGTACTGAAAAAGGCTTGGAGAAGCAATATATAAATAACACAAAATACAATATAAAATAAAGGGAGACCATTAATAATTAGTACGTAGTAGAGTAAAATGTACTTCATTTTCCAAGTTTTTTTTTCTTATATAAATTAATTAAATAATGAAGAAATGTTTTCCAAAAACTATAGTGTAAATACAACACACACACCAAGTTAGTCATTGAAAAAGAAGGCATGAGAGAAGGGCATGGTGGTTGAAAAAAGACGAAGCTTAACTTCAAGGCAATGGCGACTCTGCAACCAACTTCCACAGCACCGGTACCCTTACCTGGCCACATTAGGTGAAAGCAAGATATACAGCACAACTCTCCATGCCCTACCCTTCCATTCATAAAGAAGAAACATCACTCCCTCTCAACCGCCCAGTAGCTCTCTCACCCCATTCCATTCTTCAGCATGGAAGCTAGTGCTGGACTGGTCGCTGGCTCTCACAACCGCAACGAGCTTGTTGTCATTCATGGCCATGAAGAGGTAAGAAATACTAACAAAACAAACCTTAAACAAGAAAAAGCAGCAAGATACTAATCACAAGAAACCATGCATGCAGTGACTCGTCATTATTAATTCTTTGGGTTTGTTTTTGTTTTGGTGCAGCATAAACCTTTGAAGAACTTGGATGGTCAAGTTTGTGAGATTTGTGGCGATGAGATTGGCGTAACTGTGGATGGTGATTTGTTTGTGGCTTGCAATGAGTGTGGTTTTCCTGTGTGTAGACCATGCTACGAGTATGAAAGAAGAGAAGGGACTCAAAATTGTCCCCAGTGCAAGACTAGATACAAGCGTCTCAAAGGTAAAATATACAAGCCCAAAGCTATAATTTTCTGTTTTGGCATGGGATTCTCAAGCTGATTTTATTTCAAAAACTGTCTAGGGAGTCCAAGGGTGGAGGGAGATGATGAAGAAGATGATGTGGATGATATTGAACATGAGTTCATCATTGAAGATGAACAAGACAAGAATAAGCATCTCACTGAGGCAATGCTTCATGGGAAAATGACTTACGGAAGAGGCCATGATGATGAAGAAAATAGCCAATTCCCACCAGTTATAACTGGAATCAGATCAAGGCCTGTAAGTGATGCCGGTCCTTTTCTTTGATTCCAATTCAATGGATTTGTTGGACATTTTTTAAGTGGACTTTAAGAAATGCTTAAACATCTGTGCAGGTGAGTGGAGAGTTCTCCATTGGATCTCATGGAGAACAGATGCTATCTTCTTCACTTCATAAGAGAGTGCACCCATATCCAGTTTCTGAACCTGGTATTTACTCATCGCAAGCATTGATTAAAATGATTAACTGAATCACTATTTCGATTAATATTACATGAATTGCACGAAACAGGAAGTGCAAGATGGGACGAAAAGAAAGAGGGAGGGTGGAAAGAGCGGATGGACGAGTGGAAAATGCAGCAAGGAAATCTGGGGCCTGAACAAGATGACGATGCAGAAGCAGCCATGTACGTATCCGGCTTCTATATACCATCTTTTAGTAGGAAATGCCTAGACCAGTCTTGCCATCTTTGTAACTATGAATTAGCCTTAAACCGAAATCATCAAGCTGGCATTGAATGATAGGCTGTAAACCATTATTGCAGGTTAGAAGATGCAAGACAGCCACTCTCCAGGAAAGTTCCTATTGCATCCAGCAAGATCAATCCGTATAGAATGGTTATTGTTGCTAGGCTAATCATACTGGCCGTCTTTCTTCGCTATCGAATTTTGCATCCGGTGCATGATGCAATTGGGCTCTGGCTGACATCTATAGTCTGCGAAATCTGGTTTGCAATTTCATGGATCCTTGATCAATTCCCCAAGTGGTTGCCAATCGATCGCGAGACTTATCTGGATCGCCTTTCTCTCAGGTTCATAGAATGTTCAAACTAGTATATAAAACTAAAATTTCAGAGATTTTATGTTTGGAAAGAACACCGATCAGAATTATCTCAGCTGATAATTATTTCTACTGTTAAAGCAATGTTAAGAAATAAATTACAAACCGCTAATAATTTTTGCAACGCAGGTATGAGAAGGAAGGCGAGCCCAATATGCTTGCTCCAGTGGATATCTTTGTCAGTACCGTGGATCCAATGAAAGAACCCCCTCTAGTCACGGGCAACACACTTTTATCAATTTTGGCCATGGACTATCCAGTTGAAAAGATCTCATGTTACCTATCTGACGATGGTGCTTCAATGTGCACCTTTGAAGCCATGTCTGAAACTGCTGAATTTGCTCGAAAATGGGTGCCATTCTGCAAGAAATTTAACATAGAACCACGAGCCCCTGAGTTTTACTTCACTCTTAAGGTTGATTATCTCAAGGACAAAGTTCAGCCTACCTTTGTTAAGGAACGTCGAGCTATGAAGGTTCGTAATTCGCATCGACATCTATAGAATTCATCGATTTTTTAAGTTCCTGCAACCTATTTTAGATAAGATTCTATTATATTTTTGGTATTTGACAGAGAGAATATGAAGAATTCAAGGTTCGGATAAATGCGATTGTAGCAAAAGCACAGAAGGTTCCTACAGAGGGGTGGATTATGCAAGATGGAACACCATGGCCTGGAAACAATACGAGGGATCACCCTGGTATGATTCAAGTATTTCTCGGTCACAGTGGAGGACATGACGTTGAAGGGAACGAGCTCCCTCGCCTTGTATATGTATCTCGAGAGAAGAGGCCTGGTTTTTCACATCATAAAAAAGCCGGTGCCATGAATGCCCTGGTAAATAAACTTGAGAAAAAAATATTTATTTTACATGCATTAAGTTCCCTCACCTTTGAAAGGCCTGCTTTATGTGATACCTCTCGACTTCTCGCAATTTTCAGATTCGGGTCTCTGCAGTGCTTACCAATGCTCCTTTCATGCTGAACTTGGATTGTGACCATTATGTAAATAATAGCAAGGCCGTTCGAGAGGCTATGTGTTTCTTGATGGACCCCCAGATTGGAAAGAAAGTTTGCTACGTGCAATTTCCTCAAAGATTTGATGGCATTGATACACATGATCGATACGCCAACAGAAACACTGTTTTCTTTGATGTAAATCCCTGGCTTACCCCGTGTGTATGCTCTCATAACCTGTGCATGTGAAAAGTGAGATGATGTTTCTTTTCCCTGTGTTACCTGCAGATTAACATGAAGGGTCTAGATGGAATTCAGGGTCCAGTGTATGTGGGCACAGGATGCGTTTTCAAAAGGCAAGCTTTGTATGGCTATGACCCTCCTAAAGATCCAAAGCGCCCAAAGATGGAAACCTGTGACTGCTGCCCATGTTTTGGACGTCGCAAAAAGAAGAATGCTAAGAATGGTGCAGTTGGAGAAGGTACAGGCCTGCAAGGTTTTCAAAGATCTTTTCGTACTGATTTGCACAAAATCTTCTTTTCCCCTTTTGATCCTAATATGTAAAGCCTGTTGAGCAGGAATGGATAATAATGACAAGGAGCTGTTGATGTCCCACATGAATTTTGAAAAGAAGTTTGGACAATCAGCAATTTTTGTGACTTCAACTTTAATGGAAGAAGGTGGTGTACCTCCTTCCTCGAGTCCGGCAGCTCTGCTAAAAGAAGCCATCCATGTGATCAGTTGTGGATATGAAGACAAAACTGAATGGGGACTCGAGGTATGTAAACAGAAAAAATCCAGTAGCTCTGAAATGTATTGAGCAATTGAGGTTAAAAAGATGATTTATATGGTGCTTTGAAGTTTCTGTATTGAATAAATTTGCCTTTCTCCTGTGCAGCTGGGCTGGATTTACGGTTCGATCACAGAGGATATTCTGACAGGTTTTAAGATGCATTGTCGTGGCTGGAGGTCTATTTACTGTATGCCAAAGAGAGCTGCATTTAAGGGTTCAGCTCCCATCAATCTATCAGATCGGCTCAACCAAGTCCTCCGATGGGCTCTTGGTTCTGTTGAAATTTTCTTCAGTCGTCACAGCCCTATGTTGTATGGCTACAAGGAAGGAAAGCTCAAGTGGCTCGAGAGGTTTGCGTATGTGAACACAACTATCTACCCCTTCACCTCCTTAGCACTCGTTGCATACTGTTGCCTCCCTGCCATCTGCCTGCTTACTGATAAATTTATCATGCCAGAGGTAACAATACGACTGTTATTTTTTCCGTGAAAACATTACACAGAATAAAATAACAGGGTGCAGAGCTTTAAAAGGCCAAAACATTCTAAAAATGAGACTGGAATTGAATCCAATGAAGATACAATTAGATTCTTTCAAATCCTATGTTAACATGAGAACGCGATTTTGTTTATTTAAACCCTGTGATAACATGTTCCCAATTCGTTTATGATCCAGATAAGCACCTTTGCAAGTCTTTTCTTCATTGGCTTGTTTTTGTCAATCTTTTCCACGGGCATTCTTGAGCTCAGATGGAGCGGAGTAAGCATTGAGGAATGGTGGAGAAACGAGCAATTCTGGGTTATAGGTGGTGTATCAGCTCACCTCTTTGCTGTTGTCCAAGGTCTTCTGAAAGTTTTAGCAGGTATCGACACAAACTTCACTGTCACATCCAAGGCAACAGACGATGACGATTTTGGAGAGCTATATGCCTTTAAATGGACAACCCTGCTTATCCCTCCAACCACTATCTTAATCATCAACCTTGTTGGAGTTGTTGCTGGAGTCTCAGATGCCATAAACAATGGGTACCAGTCATGGGGACCTCTATTCGGAAAGCTCTTCTTTGCCTTCTGGGTGATTGTCCATCTCTACCCGTTCCTCAAAGGTCTGATGGGGAGGCAAAACAGGACACCGACTATTGTGGTTATATGGTCAGTGCTCTTGGCTTCCATCTTCTCCTTGCTTTGGGTCCGGATTGATCCATTTGTGATGAAAACCAGGGGACCTGACACCAAGCAATGTGGACTCAACTGTTAAAAGTGTGTTTATTTTCTAGTTGATTTGTGCAACAATAGAAGATACATGTGCATCCTGCTTCTAAGGGAATACGATATGCGATGTATAAACTGACAAGATGGAGATGCAGAAGGAATAAAGTTAGAGTGAAAATTTTGTGTAGCAATGTGCATTGAACCCAGTTTTGTAATTGGAATGAAAAAACATTTTCCTTATCACTCGTTCTCACACTAACAGCCCAAACGAGTGCATATTTCTGCTTTATACAACTTGGATGGCAAAAATTCTAACCACTGCACCCATCTCAGGACACCAAGAAGTTCAATCTTTTGAAGTCTCACAAGTTACCCTGAGCTGTCATGGAACATGTACCAATAATGGTTACCTTAAAATTGGATTTCTTCTAAACTGTATGAAATTCCCTGTCAATCAAGAAAACTCGGAGTGCTTGAACATGGATTTCAAAGCAAAGCCCGGTGCTCTTGTGAAGATCTTCACAGAACCCTTCACTGGAAGAACTTAACTTCAAATCCTTCATTGATTAAGGATCCCATGCTGGAAGATGCTATTATCTATTTATACCACTGTCCATTTCTGCTTGTTTCTTAAATATATCTGACGGGATCACAAAAGCACACACCAAAGTTAGTGGTACATGTTATGGAAAGAAGGTAATGCAAGAAAGTTCTTTAGGTCAATCTGAAAGGCAAACCTACAGTGAAGATTTGAGGCATATGCACTTTACCTTGAGATTGTTGACAGAAGGATGACATTTTCTATTCTCTTTGAGCTTAGCTGCGAGGCAAGTCTCCGCTATTATCCATCAGTCACGTTCAATGAAGGATATCACGATCTCCAAAATAACTTACAATCGCTCTTGTCCTAACCCTTCAATAAGAACTAGATTGTCAGAAAACTGAGGGGATATGATAAACAAACCTTTGTGTTCAGCTCCAGAAAATGTAAGCAGCATGCAAAAAAAAGCAGTGGAAAAATTTGTTGATTTCATTTTTTTCCCTAATGGAGAATCGCATGCAAATCCCATAGAAATCCATAAAACCAGAAAATCATAACTGCTTTCGCTAAACCACTAGCAAACTTGTCACAGGTCATTTTTCTTTTTTTCGACGTTGGTATACACACAGCAAAAGGAGGAAAAACGATGCATGAAATAGGTCATTAAGCTTATCCGAAACATTTCCTTTTTCACAGAAATGCAATGCACAGATTTGTAACTAAGCCACAGCAGGTGATGAAACAGCTATAACTGTGGTTAAATCAAACTTGGGCCAAAATCTCCAAAAACTCTAATTGAATCCTGAAAACAAGAATTCTTAACAAACTCAGATATCATTGTATTAAACAAAACAGTATCTCTTTGAGGCAATCTATCAAACATCTTAATAGCTATATTCTCCCGCCAAAGCTTAAGGCAAGAATCAAGAAGAGCAGAGCCAACAAACAAATCCAAACCAAACCCATCAACTATTGCCTTCGCATGTAAAATCCCACCAATTCTAGCATCCCAAAAACTCGCCTCCGCCGATATAACGAAACCATAACTATAATCATCGGGCTTCCAACGAGCGCCTTGTCTCAAATGGGTAAACAGCGAGATCGCCAACAAAGACTTGTTTTTGTTTTAAGAAGATACATCATTTGATATAAAATAAAAGACTGGTTAAATAACTTGAATAATTTTGATTAATTTTTTCCTTTTCGAACAGATATTTCAATTCATAGATCCGGTTGGATCATGCAGTGGGTTTACTTTCAAACGGATATATGAACATCAGGTTGACTGCTTAACCGGGCATTGCAGTTAACAACTGTTCTCCCAATTTTCAGTTCTTTGTTTGACAACCCTAATGCTTAAACTCAAAATGTTTGTGTCATGGATGTCAGATCCTATCTATTTCTTTTATTCAAACGGTTTCAACTTTTCTTTTATGCTCAATAACATGGCTGGCTGCGTTTTTCAACTGCAAAATCAGTATCATCACTATACACAATTTATCTTCTTCCATTTCTTTAAACCTACGAGTACATGCTGAAAATAACAAGACTGGTGCCACATTTGCCTGTTTCCCAGGGAAACATAGAATATGTAACTTTTAATTTCTTTTTTACTTTTCTGAGATCTGCTTCTACATTGAATTTCCAACCCTTAGCTTCCCTTCCCTTTCATTTTCTTTTCATTCCCTTGATACAAAAAATTACAAGAAAAAAAATGAAGAAAAAGAATAAAATAAAAATAAACTTTCCCACCGAAGTTAAGGTTAAAAAGAAAAAAATCAATTTACATTTGCCCAGAGAAGACCCCGTAATTTTATCTCTGCTGAGTGAAAAAAGTTAGCTTAGTAATTGCTCAGAGCCATGAGGGTGTTTTCATTGCCATGAATGG
The DNA here is from genome assembly GCF_000002775.5 of Populus trichocarpa. Taxonomy (NCBI): domain Eukaryota; kingdom Viridiplantae; phylum Streptophyta; class Magnoliopsida; order Malpighiales; family Salicaceae; genus Populus; species Populus trichocarpa. The sequence continues at coordinate 12,374,080 of NC_037302.2, read as the reverse complement.
TGGTTGTTGCTTCTCCAGAGCTTCTTTCATTTGTATATGATGAGTCCTAATGCTGTACTCCTCTACCTGCTTGACGCTGAATGCAATTAGATACAATCCAATATATGCATGGCATGATAATAATGTCTGGGGGGGAAAAACCCTAAAATGTGTGCATGATAAGTATAGCTACAAAAAGCGATTGATTTCAGTTCTTTTCACATTTATTGAAAGTAAGCAAGCAAGGACCCCACCCCAGCTAAAGGTGTACCCACTGACAAAAATATAACTTTTCTTGCAAGAACATCATTTCAAGCCATGCAAGCAATGATGGACTGATCTTGGCCAGCCAATCTGATAGAGGACAGACCAGATTGTCCACATGTATGATCAATGAATTGCCAATGGACAAAAGGATTATTGAGCACATGAGTGAGAGAATGAAGATATTGAAAGCCCATATTGATTGATCCCACCAGCTCGGATATCTAACCAGGAAAACACTGCCATTCCTCAACCATATCAAATAAATGAAATGGTAAAAAGCTCAAACGATCGATACTGCTAGGACAGTTATCACTACAGCAATTAATTGACTGGCAAGGATTTTGTTCTGCCTTTACAAGTGCAAGACTCAAATCCAGACCAAACAGACCTAACCACTCCCACCTTGCAGCAGACAAGTTAAAGCATGTTGAGTGGCCATGTTATCCAGAGCACAAAAAAAGATTATCAATCCATGCAAATACAGCATAAGGTTGTTCTACATGCTTGCAGAGATTGAGTTGTTGGGTGTTATTGGGACCATGCAAACGTTGGGATTCTTCAATTATGAACTCAACTAAATTCATTTCCCCTTCAAGGAAGAACAAAGTTTATGATCTGAGAAAGAATGACATAGCATAGCAAGAAAGTTATAATGGCATAATCCAAGAACTAGTAGATGGTGTAGAAAAAAGTAAACATATACGGAAAGAAGGTATTCTTAAGAAGCAATTCAGCTTACTACTGATCATAACAGCACAAATTTTCCTAAATGTTTTTCTTTGACGTCCAAAAAATCCAAATGTGAGAATCGTTGATCTTACAATCCTACAAGTGATTTTGATTTAAAAATGTTGATTCACACTGCCGAGAATGCTTCTATCTAATCAACATAAAAACTTGTTAATTACTGCATCAAAGGACTAAATTTTGTATAAATTTCTTCCTATGGAAGCTTAGTTTTACAGCCATGCATGTTTTTTTCTCACCTGCATAGCTGCTGTTGATGCCAATAGAGCTTCACATTGATCAAGCTTAGCTTTCTCTTGTGCTGCAGCAGTGGCAAGCTCAGAAACCAAAGCATTCATCCCCTCCACCTATAACAAAAAAAAAAAAAGTTTAGAAGACCAGCATTAGATCTACAAATAATCTTGGCAACAGTATACAGTTTGAGGTGGGCATTGGAAATTGAGAAGCATAGCCTAAAATGTAAATTCAGTTCAATCTATTTTTTTTAGGAAAAAAAAAATATGCAAAAGAAACCATGAAAGAACTGATAAGATATCAATTTTGCATTTCAACTGAGTGGTCCCGGTCATAATGGGAATCTCAAACGAGGGTGAGCATGGTCCATAAAAATAAAAATTCAATTTGCCAATCAATTTCCAATTCTCTTTTCCCAACTTATCCACTTCAACCATCGGTAGTGAACGCATTGGGTTATGGCCTAAACAATGCATGGTCCATATAATAGCAAAAACATGCAGCTAAAATGAGAACCAAGGGGGAAAACCCCGTCATCATGCTTTATGCACTAATTAACAAAATTGAATGAGGGATAGTTAAGACATGTATCTCACTCTTGGAAGTAAAGAGCATATGGATGATCCCATTGCACGCATCACATCAACAGCTGAGCAAATAGCAACCTTCAAAGATTCTATATCTGCCTGAAGAAGCGCAATCCCAATAATGATGTCAACATCAATAATTTCTCTCTCCAGAAATCACTTCCAATCATCTTTTAAAACAAAACATACCTTTGCTCCACTGGTCACCGGAAGACGAAGAGTGCTTGCCTCCAGATCTTCCACAGCCTCAGATAAAGAATTAATATGGTCTCTTTCAAGTAAAGCCCAATCATCGAGGTAGGTGATCTGAATCAATTTACTTAGCAATTAGATAATGGGGTAGCTCAATTGGATTCAACTCCAAAAGACTAAACCTCAGTTCCAAATTAGTTTAGGAAATGAGGCATGGATAAAGAACTTGAACAGATTGTAAATTAAATTTCAACATGGTAATAGACCACCGAGATGCTTGGAGCTGACTCTCACCAGAACCTCAGCATGACATCTTTTTCACATGAAAATGTTTCTCCGTAAAAAGACAATTCTTTGTAAATTACAATATAGAATTTATAGTATAACAGGAAACTAAGCTGGTTTTCTTCAACATCAACTTGATTCTATAGGAAAAGAACTAAGATGCTGTGAAAACTTCTGATAAGCTGGATTTTAAACAAGCTTAGGACCCTACTTGATATGTTAAAAACAAGAAAAGCAACCACATTTTGTCAAATAATAGCATCTCATGTACACTGTGCATTTTTCTGAAGGCGAACAAACATTAAGTGCTTGATTTTGAGTATACCATATGCTACAATTACCCGCTAGGGTGGATTCATACTTCTTCAACATCATATTTAGAGCCACATTCTAGAAGTTAACAATGCTGCAGCAGTGCCAAGAATAACAAATCTCTTGCAATTTATCTCCCTGTAGATGCTTGTGCTCGTTAAGATCAAGGCTATCTTGTTTGTTGCTGCCACAACCAAGTTATATTTCCTTTGGCTTTTCTCTCATCAATTACAATATCTCACCAAAACTTATCCTCTCCATGCAGATACTGTTTTTGGCTCTGATTCACACAGCCTAACATCTTAAGTAAATTCAACCCATCTTATCCTGAGTTGATGCTAGCTACTGCCTTCTCAAAAATGCTTCTATAATGAGCTACAAGTTCAAACAAGCCACATATAATGAAAAAAATGGAATGGACTGCCTGTATATTTTTCCCCCCATTTACGTGTACTTTGGAGATTGGAGAAGACCTTTCACCAGTTCAGTCCAGCAGCCCTTACATTTCATAAGGTTTCTCCTTGTGCTGGAACCTTTTCTTTTTCATACATGCCTAAACCGCTAGGATGTACTCTTTAAAATATAGATTTCAAAATATACATTAACTGCTCTTCAGAATTTCAGATACTCTAGTGTACATTCAAGTTAACCAATATTCCTCCACCATAGCAATTCACCTTTCTTCTGTTTCAAACCACCACCTTCCTTTCCCCCACCAAAAAAACAGAGAACCACATTTCAGTGAGAATAAAATTGCCAAAGGATTACTTAAAGCTTCGAAAAACTGCTCTTAAAAGCTCCCCTATTCACCACCTATTCACTATCTGTTCATGTAATACAAGATCTCCCAGATGCATATAGGGGTATTTTATACATGATGGATTAGAAGCTCCCTGCACTTCCATTTCCATAGACAATAAGTGGTAATGGTGGGCCCTTAGACCCAAATATTTGCTTGCCCTATATGTTATAAGAAACCAAAACAATTCCAGTCTAAGTTGAAGCTAGATAGCATTTTAGATAGGACTAGAACTCATCTTTCTCACAAACACTTGACATACTCCCGACATGTCAGGTAATTTAACAAAACTGTTCTCATTGACAATCACGGGGATACCTTGTTGCAGGCAATTAAATTATGGATTGAAAAGATGTCCCTTTTCCCGCATCCCCCTCAAGAAGAAATGGTTGCAGCTTCTATTCGCATAATTTTAAATTACATTAATAAGAATTAAGGATCGCAACAAAATAGATAGATCTAAAATGCACAGAGGTTACGATAAAGAACTACACCCTACAACATTTCAGAGAAAACCGCTCGGTAGATGAATAGAAATAATTAGATCATGCTGTGAAGTACTAAAACAATAATGTCATGATAAAGAGAGGCATTACTTGATCAATCAATACTGCATTGAGTTTGAGCTCCAACTTCAGCTGTTGGAGATTGACCCTTTTCCTGATTACCGAATCCCACAAAGCTAAAGTGGCGTCCCAAACGTTGTATAAAGTTCTCTGCACCATCAAAACATGTTTTTATGAATTTAAAACATCAAAGGAAAGGAAATTCTCTTTCAGCATCAATGTTAAGAACAAGAGCTGAAGAGCCAAGGTTCATCTTCAATGAAAAATCACTGAAACATAAAAGGCCCATCAAACCACAAAAAGTGGTGCAATTTAACAACCTGCTGCATATTTTCTTCACAAACAGCACCACTAATTTTTTTCACTGTTTTGCATTACTCCAAACAAGCATACAACTTTCTGTATTTTATAATAAAAAACTACAGTTGTAGACTGCTAAAAGGGATTGAAACTGAGAAACTATTACCTAGAATAACGGTTGAAGGCACCATATGACTAGAATCATATTTATGGAAAGAAAGCCGACATGACAGATGCCATCAAAAGTTCCATGCAATTAACAAAACATTAAGATAGATGGCAGATTCAGGACGTCTACATTCTAAGAATATTGGTAAACGTTCAAATCCTACCTCTGCAGTCACTTTCTGAATGTAAAGAACAGCCTCTGCCCGAGCATTAGCAAATCGCCATTGCAAATATCTATTGTATAGCAGTCGTATCTGATGAGCATCTTCAATATAGCTTGCACCCTTTTTCCCCTTTTTAAAATCCGCTATAAAACTAAGCACAGAAGTGGAATTATTGGGCTGAACGGAGACACTAGATGGCCTTATCCGAGATGGGCTAACCCCTCTAGAAGGAGTAGATGGTCTTGTCCGAGATGGACTTACACCTCTATTAATGGAAGTCCTACTTGGTGATGCAGGACGCGATCCAGGAGCAGGCAAGGACTGAGATCTAACAACAGGAGTTACTAATGATATCCTGTCCGATACACTTGATGTAACAAGCTTCTGAGCACCCGATATCCGCTGCAATTTATCATCAAACGAATTCACCTCAGACACTACTCTGCCAATTTCTTCCAGTGATAACCTCGAGGTATCACTAGCTGATTTTTGTAAAGGTTTTATTGAATTATCAGGTATGGGCGTTCTCCTGAGTGAAGATAATCCAATTCCAACTGGAGTTGACAAGGCTTTCACATTCTTATCAGTGAGATCCACACTTCTATTCAGTGATGAATTAGAACATACCTTCCCACCTATCCTACTTGGCCATCGATGCTGATCAATCAATCTAGAATGTAAACCATCTACTGGTTTGGCGTTTTCTGATTGATCCTGCGAATTCTTCCCTTTAAGAGGACTCCTCTTTCTCTCTGGTGTAGGCTTTCGTGACCCAGTTGGCGTTTCAGCCTGCTTATGGACTACATTTGAAGAAGGCCTCAATGTGCGATCGGAGGAGACATTATTAACTGGTTTTTCCTTCTTACTGATAGGAATAGAAATACTATCCGATTGAAATGAAACACTGAGACTTCTCATTGTAGAGGGCCATAAACTCTCTTGTAACCGACCACCGGTACTTAGCCTTCTAGATGGCAACTGCACATCAACTGATGAATCTTGAACCGGTGTGGAAGGCCTTGAGGGTGAAGGTGGGGTTGAAGGGCGCCTCCTCTCCGCCGATTGAGATCTTTTAGGCACCACCGGGGAAGGTGTAGGCAGTGTTCTACTGAGGCTCGGTGATGGGAAACGCCTAGCAACAGAAGGTGTTGATGAAGAGGGTGATTTGTACCTAGAAACAACTTCCCTCGTCCGAGGACGGCGGGTGGTGGTTGCTGCTTTCGCTGTTGCATTGCTGTTTCTTTCAGCTGGAACCAGGGGGGGTCTTGGGGTATCCAGTACTGCTGTGTGCTTCTCTAATTCACATACATCCATCAAACACTGTCCAAATTAGACCACATTGATGGATTCTTTCACATAATTAAACAACCAAATTTGACAGCTTTCATTTTCTAGTATACCACATTGAAAGGAATCACACAAATTGCTCAAAAAGAAGATCCTTTTCCCTGCAATAAATCTGCCACAAATGCACATAACCAAGAAAAAAAAAAGGTAAGACGCTACAGAATGGCAGTCAAAAAAAAGAATATAAACCAATAAAAAAGAAAAAGTAAAACCCAAAAATTGAGAAAAGCTTACATCTTTACAGAGACTCAGATCTCAAAGATTGCAAATTTGAGAATCAAAACAAAAAAAATGCAAATGGGTATTGAATATTCATCAAAACAAGCCCAAATCCAATCAGATCATACCATGACAAAGAGGTTAAGCAATGATTATGATAAAACACCATCCGGGGGCAAAATGTGGTCACGGAAAAATCCGGAGATGGGCACAACGTGCATTAATGGTCATCACTTTTTCGGGCTAAAAGGAAAGTAACTCTTGGTGTTAAGGGGTCCCCTATGAAAATGGGGAGACTGAAGAGTGGACTACTGTGATGGAGAGGTCGAGGATAAAAGAACAAAGAAACAAAATAAAATGGGTGCGTAGGATAAGAGTGATTGTTTTTCTCTTCTTCTTCTTCTTGTTTTTTTTTTTTTTTCACTTTCTTTGTTTTTAAGCTTATACAATTTGCCCTTTTGTCCCTCTCACGGGAGTGCCATGGTCGGGTGGGCTGGCAATTGAGGTACACTCAACCACGCAACATTACCTCACTCCTTCCCTGTTTCCTTCTCCTTTTTTACTACTTTTCTTCGATGAAAGTGATATCAAAGCTTACACACGTAAACAAACTTCTTAAAAAACAGTAAAAACATAAATATATTTAGTTAAATAGAAAAATATCAAATTAATTTATCTTTTATATGGTTTTATAACAAATTTTTATACTTTAGAAACAGAAAAATATATTATTTTTCATCTATATATCTGATAAATAATGTTTTTCAATTTGTTTTTCATAATTCTTTTAAATTTTGATATTAATACTTTAAAAATATCTAATAAAAATATTACTTTAATTTTTTAAAAATAAAAAAATAATTTAAAAAACACTTTAAAAACAGAAATTTTACAGCAATGTTGTGAAATAATGAGAAATAAAAGTCACATGTTATAGGGAGAAAAATAAAATAACTGTGATGGGCATTAATGAAATAAAGAGATCCCACATTGGGATCACACAGTGAATTAATTTCTTTTTTTACCTGGGTTTTCTTGATTTTGTCATCTAGTAAAATTACGTCCAAGAAAATATTTATGGAAATAATGTGATTTGTTCTTTTGCGAATAATTTAAAATAGTTTAATAATTAGAAGATTGAAGTTGCAGGTGCTGATGTTCTTGAGGGTATGGGAACAGACATGGAAGACCACGTGCAGGCAAGACCATTGTCCATCCCCATAAATTACTACCACTTACTAACCCTCCCCCATTCATACTATTATTAATTCAAAAAAAAATTATAATTTACAGTTTGACCACTTGTGCCGAGCTTGTTATCTTCTATAATTTACAGTTTGACCACTTGTGATATTTTTAAATTATAGGATTGATTCCCTTGTGTGCAGAGCTTGTCATCTTATGTAATTTACAGTTTGACCACTTGTGAGATTTTTAAATCCTGATTCAGTGATCAGATCGATGAAAACCCAGAAGGATTTAAATTTTTCAGAGAAAATTAACATGGGTTTCTAATGAAGAATCTATTTGACCTAACAATGACTGTTTATATGTCTTTGGCATCGAAGACAGGTAATACAGCTATGAAATGGAAGAAAAAAACTGTATAAATCTCTCTGAATTCTGATGGATTTCAGAAATGGAAGACACGCAAGTTCTATGGATCATAAAAACTTTTTATATTTCTCAATTTTTTGTCTAAAAACAGGATTTAACCCGTCTCAGGAGGGAAAAAGGAAAGAAATTAAAATGTCTTCATAGATGCAAAAAAGTAAGGGAGAGTTTCTCACCTTGAATCACTGGCATTAATAAAACTGTTCTTCAATGATGGAAACTAATCAATTATGACTAGTTCTGTTAATATCGCTTCAATATCACGGAGAAGGATCGGGAATTGAACAGCAGAAGACGGTGGCGGCTTCAAGGGACGGCGGATCCAAAGAGGAGAGACTGTCAACGGTGATCGTAGAGAGAATATCACGGCGAGGGAAGTGTCGTGACCGGGTTTTATGGAGAGAGGGAGGGAGAAAAGGTAATATATTAATATAGAATTAAAGGAAAAAAAGTAAAGAAGGTTTCGAATTGAAAATGAGGGAAGGAAAGGAAACGGTTTTTCAGTTGAGAAGAGGACGCTGTTTTCGCGCCACCTACTTTATCGAGAGTTGTAGAGACTTTTCTTCTGGAGTGATTATTGTTTTTTCGCCTCTCTTTTTTTCCTTTTCTTTTTCCTCTTTTGACTCTCTGATTAATTGTTTTCTAATAGCTAATTTATTGCCTAAATTGCTCTTCTTAATACCTTATCAAACCGTCTTCCAGCCAAATAAATAAATGAAAACAACGTTGGAAATTAATTAAATATGTTTTTCCTTAAAAAAACATTATATGATGGAGAAGGGTTTTTTTTAAGGTGCCTTTGTCTTAAAATTAAACATATTTTTTTATTTTAAAATGTATAAATTAAAACTTCTTTAATTACATGATTGGTTTATCTGCTTTGAATTTCATGCAACGAAAAATATTCATTCACTGACCGTCTAATATCCCTGCTGAACGGTGTCCGTCGGGCTGCAATGATGTTAGTCCCCCCCCACTGTACCATATAATTTAGAAGTACAAAAATAAATATGACAAATACAATTCAAAGAAATTAACGGGGAAAAAAGGCCGCTAATTGCCTGCAGCTATATTTATAAAATAAAATTTTATATTTTTTTTAATTTTATTATTCAATAACCTAATTTTTTTTTAATTCTTCGTTCAATATTAAATTATTTAGAAAATTATGTTTCATATATTTTTAAATTTTTTTTTTATATTAGGTTATATATCGGTCTTCATGAATTTAGTTTTTTATTTTAATTTTAACCGTTAACATTATATTTGTTGGAAGTGTAGCTTCATAATTTTTTGTTATTTTCTTTATATGAATTTATATCGATTTTATGATTTAAGTCTCGGGGGTTTAAAAGGTTAACCCGAATTAATTCAAGTCTTTTTTTAGATATTTTTTCTAATTGAAATTATTTTTTTCAATCTCATCTGTCAACATTGTGTTGGTTGAAAATTGAGTTTTGTAGTTTTTTATTATTTGCTTTCTATTATATTGTCTCAGTCTCATGACACGAGTCACAAGTTTGACAGGTTAGCCAAGTTGACTCTGTTAATTTTTGTGTCATTTTTTAATTCAATATTTTTTTATATGAGTTTCATAATTTTTTTTATTTACTTCGTATGAGGTTATCTTAATTTCATGACTTGAATTGCGAGTTTGGCAAGTTAACCTCGATTGAATCAGTTTATTTTTTTTTCTTTTTTAATTGATTTTTTCTTCAATTTCACCCTCTAACAACTCAATCTATTATTTATTTATTTATTTAGATTTTGTTTCAATCTCATCTTGTTTGGGAATTGAGTTTTGTAGTTTTTTTAATTTGCTTTTTGTGGAGTTATTCTAGTCATATGGATTTAGTTTTTTTTTTCTTGATTTCAACCTCCAATATTAGATCTGTTGGAAAAGAAGCTTCATGGATTTTTTATTTGCTTTTTATGAATTTATTTTGGTCTTGTGACCTATGTTACAGGTTTAATAGGTTAGCTTGGGTTGACTCAAGTCAGGTTTTTATTTTACTATTTTTCAACACATTAACTATGTTTGAACTTTTTTTTACCTTAAAAAAAAATTATCTGACCCATAGTGCACGTGGGTCAAATAGAATCATGCTATCAAATAGAATCATGCTATCATGGGAATTATATTGTACAACTTTTATGCATACCTTGTATAGTTTTGTGATCTTACATAGTGGATTACACACTTGTTATTGTATATGTGCCTCAATATATAAAAATAAAAGATAGTTGCTAACATTGGTTAAAGCCACATATTATTCATAAAACTTGTTTTTTATCTTTTCTAACTTGGTATTAAAGCCTATTTTATGTTACTGCCTTAATGGATAATGCAATCAATCAAATAGTGGCTTCCACCTAATATTTTACTATAGTGATTACTCCTCACTCAATTTATAATCCATTGATAGCTACCTCTTCTCTTTTTACTATTGCACTAATTGTTCCAATTTTTTTGTTAATTATTGTTGAACTAATTAGTGCTTCTCTTCCATTAACTACTACTGATAATTTTCATTCAATAGCCATAACTTTTAATGGTGTGGTCCTAACTCTACTATCCAATACACAATAAGGTATTTCTCTAAAGTTAACTAAAATTAATTTTCTATATTAGAGGATGCAAATTAAGCTCTATTTACAAGGTCAGGGGTTTATTCTTTTGTTGATGATTCTTTTCCTAATCCTCTCTCTCATATAGTTTCCATATATATGGTTGCCCCTACAATCAATCCTTCTTTTCTTTCATGGAAACAACAAGATCATCTAATCATGAGTGCTTTTTTGCCCTTGGTTTTTTTAATGAAGTCTTGCACCTTGTTTTTAATTGTAAACATCTTGTAGCATATGGCAAACTCTTGAAATAACATTTGCTTCACCATCTAATTCCAAATTTATGCAACTTCATGGTTACTTTCAAGAGTTAAGAAAAAGAGATTATACATTTAATACATATTTACAAAAAGTAAACTCTTTATTTGATGAATTAGCTATTGTATGAAGACTGATCTTTCTGGAAGACTTTAATCTTTAATTTTTAAAGGGTTGAGAGGAGAGTTTAAAGATTTAGTACTAGTTTTTCTACCAAAACCTAGCCCTTTTATTATACTAACCTTCACAATCACATATTAACATATGAGTTTCTCCATAAAAGTTCTCTTTAAACTATTTCTAGACTTACTGGAGTTGCTTCTTTTATATCGACACCTGCGTGATCCCTTTCAACCTTCCTTGCTCTGTGCCTATCCTACCAATCTTATGGAGATTCTTTAAACTTCAATGGTTGTAATTACCATCAGAACCGCGGTGTTAAGGGATGCTTTCGTGGTGGATGGAGAAACAATAACAATAACAATACTTTTCATAACAACAATGGATATAGTTTTGGATATAATTTTTGGCAACAAGGCACTTGTTTCTCCTCCTCAGATTAGTGGTCTAATAATTGGTATGTAAAATGTCAGTTATGTAATGATTTTGGTCATACAACAATGTCTTTAGTTAGCTATTCATAATTTGCAATATAATTCTATTTTAGCATTTAATAATGCTCTTATTGCTACTTCTATTACCTGCTTTCCTGATATTGGTGCAAATCATAATGTGACACTTGATCTTAAGAACAGTTAAGCTATAGTTAAGCCAAGTACAATTTGTTTGGTTCTTATTATTATCATTTCTTGATGTTGGCATACTAATCAACTACAACTTCATAATGCATTCTTGAATGAGATACTTCAAGAAGAGATGTACATAGAGTAACCATCTAGTTTTGTTTACTCTACTCTTTCATCTTATGTTTTCCACCTTAATAAGTTTTTAGATGGCTTGAAGCGGGCTTCTTGGGTTTGGTACAATCGTTTAAGTGACTATCTCCTTTCTATTGGTTTTTAAACTTCTAAAGTTGATATTTCTTTATTTATTTTTTCTATGGGTAGTGATATCTTCTTCTTCTTTTGGCTTATGTATGATGATGACTTACTGAGAGTGATTTAGCCTTGCTCCAACATTTAATCTCTTTGCTCAATTCAAAGTTTAAGCTTTGAGATTTAAAGTTTTTTGCATTATTTTTTAGGAATTAAAGTTAAGCATATTTTTTATGGGTCTCATGTTTACTTAACAAAAATATTATCTTAACATTCTTTACATAACCAATATGTCTTTTTATAAACCTATTGCACTACTCCAATTTCCTAAAAGTATGGGAAGTAAAGAACTGTTGCTCATTCCTCTACAGGAGCCAAATATAAGGCCTTAGTTTATGACACTGCCAAAAATATATGGATTCACTCATTGCTTTTAGAACTTTGACTTCCTTTTATTTCTTCAACTACATCATAGTGTCTTAATTTAGATGCCACCTATTTATTTGTAAATCTTATTTTTCATGCTTGTTCTAAGCATATTGAGATTGACTATCATTTTATTTGTGATAGGGATGCTAACTTGAAGGGACATATTATAAAAATTATATTGTACAACTTTTATACACACTTGTCTTGTATAATTTTGTGATCTTATTACTAAATCTCCTATTTAGTTATTTATTTATTTTGTTTTTTTACCATTAATGTGTATTTTGTGGGCATTTGAACCTATCATATTGTTCTAAACTTTGTCCTACAAGCAATAGCAAATTTTCAATACATCAAAATCACCACCTAGAACAATTTGACAGACCCAGCTGATATTTATAATTATAAACAAACAAAGCATTTAATTACATTGCATTTAAATCACCATCTCCAATATCGAATAGTATTAACCACTATAAGGTCTGCACGCATGTCCATTGTTGTTTAATTACACACCATTTGCCTAATTGTGGTCCAAATTTTAGAGATGAATCTACTATTAGCATCAGGTCCCAGAAATGGATGCGAAGCTCTCAAAGGAAAAATCTACATTAAATTCTTAAAAAAAGGAACACTATATTTCCATTAATTTGCTTCATTTCAGAAACGGAAAGAAAAAAAAAACTGGGAGAAAAGACCTGAAGAGCTTCAATTAATTAAAGAGTAGTAGGTTGTTTAATCAATAAAAATCAGCTTTTTTTATCTCTCAGAATTTATTCTACTATAAATAGTAGACTCCATCTTTGCCGATCCAGAAATAAGGTAAAATTACTGATCTATTGGATGGATTGTACTAGGTTGATCATCAAGAAATATTAGATTACAAGAACCCATGAGAGAAATGGTTGAAGGGTTTGTCATCTTCCATTGCTGTCAATACATGAACTTCTCTTCGCCTCCTTGAAGGAATCCTTAGTTTATTACATCTGTCTCTGTCTTTGTCTATTCATGCTGTCCTAACGTGAAGTTTCGCTCGAGAAATTGGCATGTTGTTAACCTATGTAATACGCTAGCTAGCATAATTAATCATTTCACAAAATCCCATTACAAAGATCCCAAGGAAAGGGCGAATATGGATGACTTGACATTAGAAATAAACAAGAAAATAATCCTAATTATGAAGACTTTACATAGAGGTGGAGATCAATTAAGGATCATCTTCACATTTGAAAATTGATGGGAAGGAAATTAATCATAAACCCAATAAACAACTCAGCTAGAAAAATTGATTATCCCATGATTAAGAAAGGCCACTGTCCACATCCATAAGTTTTTGCGACTTAGATGTAAGTTTGGGCAGCTGGAGACCTGGTAAAATATAAACTTGTGTGGAGAATACAATGCAGGTTACCATGTTGAAGGAACTACTGGTTCTGTTATGACTTTGATAGGAATTATTCTAATCTTTCACATATAATATATAATCCAGTAGTTATTATGATAATAATTATTTTTTAAAGTTTTTTTTAAATATATTAAATAATTTTTTATTTTTTAAATTTATTTTTATTATCATCATGTCAAAATAATCTAAAAATATATATAAAAAAATCAATATATCTTGCTTGAAGTGAATGGAGACTTGGGTAAAATTAAATTATTTAAGAAATATTTTTTTATTATTTTTTTATATATATCTAACAAGTGGAGCTTTAAACATTATTCATTTCGCATTTCAAATCTTTTATTAATTAAATAGAGCAATTTTTATTTTATAAAACATAGCTATAAATATATCTTGCTTAAAGTTAATTTGAGCATGGAAGACATGAAGTATGAATTGAGGAGCAAGGAGTGCGAAAGATTAAAACAGTAGTACTGACCTAGACTTCGTTCAAAATAATTAGCTACTTTAAGAAACTTAATTATTTCGGAACTCGTGGAAAGAATATAAAATCTGTAAAGTTTTTTTATTAAAAAATGAAGTAGCAGAATCATGGCAACATGAATAGACATATGGGACAAGAATTTGTCTGGACTAGCCATTGTTTGATGCATTTTTCATGAAAAAATATGAGAGCAAAGTGTTTTTAGTATGATCTGCAGAGAAAACTCGTTACTACTACCAAGCTTACCACGTTCATAGAACAAGAATCATTATTGAAACAAGTTGATAATGAAGTTTGGATCAGCTAAAGAAAAAAATTTGTTTTTACGTTTTAAAAATGTTTTTGAAAAAACTTGAATGAAATTTTTTTAATACTAAGTTGTTAAGTTATTTTTTACATTCATAGCATTTAAGTTATTTGATTATTTATTAGTTAAATTTTCTCTTTACGTATTAAAATACCATAAAATTTTAAAATATTGTTTCCGAGTTCAGTTTTTTAACATTAAATTTAACATATAACCATGAAATTTAAAATCATTTTAGTTAGGAGAAAAATTAAAAAAAAAACCCTAAACACATCGAAAGCAAAAAATGACATAAAGATAGTTGGATATTTCTTCTATGATTGAGATATCAGGGTGTGGATGAAGCTCAATTATAGGTGTGTTTGGAATGTGGTGTAAATCGTGTTCCCTCAAATTTTGAATTTTTTTTTGGTTTAAATGAATTTTTATTTATGTTTTCATATCGTTTTGATGTGCTGATGTCAAAAATAATTTTTAAAAATTAAAAAATATATATTTTAATGTATTTTTAAACCAAAAACACTTTGAACCGTTACCGCTAACACAATCTTAAACACACCATAAATCACAAATAGTAGGGATAAGGGACTTTTTTTATGTGATCGGTAGACAGTAAAAGTTGAAGATCAAAAGGGTATACCTAGTTGGATTTTTCAATGGAAACATGACCGACACCATTGGCAAATTTGTTGTTGATGACAAATATGAACAAACCTTGTATCTACAATTTTTTCTTGAGTTTTCCTTCTTAGCTTTTCATTCCATTTTCGAAGTCTTGTCGGGTTTGTTTGCTTCTTCTTTTACCTCGATGGAGTGTATAATTCTTTTATTCCACTATCAATTGTTTTTACAAAGAATAGAAAAAAAAAGAAGAGAAATGGTGTAAATTTTAAAAATTGAAAGACTTAGGCCCCGTTTGTTTGCTGGAAAGTAATTTTCTTTTAGAAAGTGAATTCCGGGGAAAGTGAATTCCGGGAAAGTATTTTTCGATATTTGATAATGTAATGAAAAATAAGTTGGAAAACATTTTCCAGTGTTTGGTTATGTCATGGAAAATGAGCTGGAAAATAACTTATTAATGTTTTATTTTTCTCAAGTTTATTAAAATAATAAGGAACAGATCTTACAAATTAAAAAGTTAAATGAGAATGAAATTGAAAAAAAATATAATTTCATAAATTATCTCAAATAAAATAAATAATAATCAAAATAATAGAGATCAAATCTAAAAAATTAAAAAAAAATGAAAGATGAAGAAATTAAAATAATAATAATTAACATTTCATAAATTATTTCAAATAAAATAAGTAACAATCAAAAGAATGAGGACCAAATTTGATAGATAAAAAATTTCAATAAAAACAATGATAAGAAAAAAGCAGATAGCAATTATAAAAATAAGGACCAAAGTTAATATAAAAATTAAATTTTAAGAGATGAAATTGAAAAATAAATATTCAAAACAAATTATATATAGCAATCAAAAGTTTGAGGATCAAATTTGATATAATCAACAAATAATAACATTTCTAATTTTTTCATAACTTCCGGAAAGTGTTTTGCGTCCAAATTTTCCAGGAAAACACTTTCCTGAAAATCAACCCAAATTTTCCTTTGACTGGAAAATGTTTTCCGTTGACCAACTTTTCTAATGACAAACAAACACAAGAAAGTTTGGAAAGTGATTTCCCGGAAACCACTTTCCGGAAAACAAACACAGCCAAAAGGGAAAACACTTTCCTGGAAACCAAACCAAATTTTTCTTTGACTGGAAAGTGTTTTCGTTGACCGGAAAGTGTTTTTCATTAACCAATTTTTCTAATAACAAATAAAAACATGAAAGTTTGAAATTTGTTTTTGGCTTTCCAAGAAACAAACATGATATTATAATATAAAATTATTCATAATTAAAGGATGTTGCAATGTTTGACGAGGATTAAAATTCCACTCTATTGCTTCGAAAATAAAAAAATCTTACTCTATGACGGCTTGCTATTATTATGTAACTCCTCCTTTATTTTTGAGCGGCCCCTGCTTTCATGCCGACAAAAGCCTTAAAGTTCAAGCTACAGGTAAGCAAACAGCAATGAGAATGAGTAGGGAATCCAATTTAGATATTTACATGTGATTGTAATAAAGTTATTTTTTAAAATTTATTTTTATATTAATATATCAAAATAATCTAAAAACACATTAATAAAATAATTTAAAGCAAAACAAAAAAAATCAATTTTAAAAAAAACTCCAGTTGAAACGTCTCAAAGAGTTTTTGAGTTAAAAATGAATTTAATAAGATTTCTATAATGTTTTTTTAGGTGTTTACAAGTGAAAACAAATTGAAAATCCAAAACTTAGATCATGACTTTCCACGGCCAAAACTTGAGCTAGAAAACGACACGTTGTAGCCTTAGCAGATAACGCATCATAGGCCTTAATAAACGACACGTTATCCATTCTGTTCAAAAAATTAGGTCACTAGCCTATTTTTTTTTTTTTTTTAATGAGGTGGACAAGCTTGACCTTCTAGGCTTATACGAGTCTAGACTAGACCTTTACTTTTAGGCCAAGCATGCAAACTTGTCCTTTCATGTCCAAGCATGCTTGGAATATTGTTAAATAACCCTTAATCCCTTTTATTATTATTTTTAAAATAAAATAAAATTAGTTTTAAATAAATTTATAATTAAATAATCATTCAATTATGTCATATTTTAAAGAAGATGAGAGCTTTTATAGTAATATTAACAATTATTTTACAAATAATTATATATTAATCTAATATGCATATTTAAAAAAAATCATTAATATTCAATACAAACAAAATGTTTATTTTGGTGATTTCTTATTATAATTATTTTATATAAGTTTCTTGAATTTATTATGGGTGTAAAATAATAGATTCATGGTTTTTTATTTTTTTTAAAAAAAAACTTGTTTTCACAATCATGTTTCTTCATTAAAAAAAAATGCTTCTAATAGAAAAAACTTGGTTTCACAAAAAAAAAAAAAAAAAAAACAAGAAGAAGAGAATGAATAAAAAAATGGATTTTTTATTAAAAAAATATATTTTTCCTCTTTAATTCAAGTCATTATAATTTTTATGATTTTTATAATCATCATTAGTTTTTATTCAACAAACCATGTTGCCAATAAAAAAAATAAAATTATTAAAATAAAAGAGAACCACATGAATGAAAGGATATAGTGAATGGATTGTCGTTCTTCTAGACATGCGCTGAAACCATCATACGAGGTGGCTGGTTCTCTCTCTCTCTCTGCCACGCCATCAATCCTACTCTAATAAGTAGAGGGCCCATTTGTCTTTTCCTCTTTAGTAGACAATCTAGTACTTCCATCAACAATTTATTAATTTGAGAACTGCAAAAAGCATATTGGACCCCCTTTTTCTGATTCAATGAACCACATTCCAAGATTTGACCTTTAATCATTGTTAATATTGGGGCAACAAATTGCCTTGAGGCACTTTACCTCCAGAGATTATTTAGACATATGATATGTTAATGGTGTTTGTTTTAGTGGTTAGATTGTCTTTTTTTTAAAAATTAAATTTTATAATATTTTTGAATTGATTGATGATAAAAATAAAAAAAATATTTTAATATATTTTTAAATTAAAAATACTTTAAAAAACAACAGGTATAGTAACAATACCGAATGCTACCATTATTTATCTTTCAACTTAAGTCTGTGTTTTTTTGGGCTCTTTGTTTTTCATTTGTTGTCGGTGAGTTCTAGATATCTAAAGATTAAAATAATTCAAGTCACATGGTGAAGAATTATTTTTTTCTCCTTCTCAACCGAGTGAAAAAAAATTAAAAGAATGAACTTAATCATTTCTAGGTAAACAAGTTCAATGTTGGTTGCAAAATAAAGAACATGAAAATGATTTCGAATTCTATTATTAATTGATTTGCTATAATTGATGATTATGTTCACAATGTTGACATAATGAGAGAAATCTTATAATAATAATGTAAAGTTCATGCAAAAAGCAATTATTAATAAGAAGAAATAACATATTATGATTTATTTATTTAGTCTAGGTACAATAAATAAATAAAAAGTAAATAAAATCTCAATTTTATCCATTGTTATAAAAAAGATCAAGCTATGTTTAATAGATTAATTTAGTGATTTTTCCACTTAAAACCTAACTCGAGTTGTGTTTGATTTTAAATTAACTAGAGATTAATCTATTCAAACCCAAGTGATCTATCAGGTCAATCAACGATGCAATCGAGAATTGCGTAAAATTTAGTAAAAATAATTTATTTATTTTTATCTGAAATGACATCATTTCAGGTTTTCTCAACAAAAAAAAAAGTCCAAAAACAATAATTTTTTTTGAAAGAAAAATACTCCAATAAACCCAGGACAATCTATTAACCCACGAGTTGACTCACCCAACTTGTCATCTAGGCCTCGGTTCAAGTCCATGCATATGCCATGCCCTTGCATGTCCGAACATGCCCTTTTTTATTGAATTTTCTCTTCTTCGAAAGATCATCGAAGCTTTACTTTTCCAAAAAAGATATGCTTTGCCTGATGTGGCGTTTTGTCGATGAGACATTTCAAAGTATGGCAGTCCCGAATCCTCATGTGGTCTAATTATTTGAAGCAACAAGAATCCAAAATTAACACATTATTTTCTTCATACTCACAGAACAATCCATGATTCTCGCCGATTTTATTTTTATTTTATTTTTTGTTTCGTGGATTACTATAATTCACGTTGGATACCATAGCAAGTTAGCAGCCGCTGTCTGCCTCTTTGCTCATAAACTACAAGGTGATTTTTCCAAGGGATAAAAACAGTGGAGTTGAAAATGGGAAATGATTGATAGGATTGAACTTGAAAATAAATTAAAATAATATGTTTTATTATTATTATTAAAAAATTATTTTGATATTAGTACATTAAATATTTTAAAAAAATTTAATAAAAAGATTTAAATTTAAAAAAATATAATTTTAATTTCTATATATGTCTGCCAGAACCGAAGATTGCTCTGTATCCTGTGGTTACGTGAGATAATTGATGAAAAAAGTAAGGGTCCACAGGAATGCACTAGACTAGAGAAGTCTGACAAAAACTCATATTCGTTCCAGAAATTCTCTGTGATCCTGATGGAGCTTTGCTCTCTACACCACTCGGTGAAGAAAAAACATTCTTATGTAATTGCGGGTAATAATTTAACCGGTGAGATTTTGAATTTATTTTTTAATATCATGAGTTTAGTTTTTTTAGGATTATTGGAGATTTATATTATTATTAATTTTAGAGCCTGTAAAATTAGTCGAGTCACACGCAAGCTGACAAAGCTTATAAGAACACTTATATTAATAATAAAAAAAACATTGTAATGCCAAAATAGAAATGAATGTTCATTTGGGCAACCCCCGCCTGGTGGAAACATAGCAGAGAAGTTTCAGCCGTTGAAAGTGAGGAACAGGCCTTTCCTCTGGGCTTGATGCCTGTCCTCAATGACTTATTGGACCCGTTGCTTCTACGTAAATCTATTCTACTAAAGTTGACCAACATCGGTAATTTATCACTTCATAGTTTATATGATCACATGATCATGCAACTCCAAATTCGGAAATAAAAGGCCATGATATAGGCCAACAATAGTAAATGGAAGATATTTGCTAAATCTACTCCAATAAGCAGAAAAGGCAAGAGCAAGAAAAACAGAAGAAGGAAGTTTACTCCTACTACCATATCAAAAATCCCATCGATGAAAATCATAACTTCACATGCACAATCCTGCCAAATGTAACTAGCCAAAACTTTTAACCTGACCGAGGAAAAAGACCTCAGATCCAATATTCCAGGACTTGTTAAGGATGACTACTTTTATATTTTAAGCATGTTTGGCAATGCGGATGAAATCGTGTTTCTTTAAATTTAATTTTTTTTGTTAAAATTTTTTTTTTATATATATTTTCAGATCGTTTTGACGTGGTAATATTAAAAATAATTTTTTAAAAAAAAAAATTATTTTGATATATTTCTAAACAAAAAACACTTTAAACCATAACCACTACTACAATTCCAAACACACTCGCATACGCAATTGTAAGGACTTTCTAATTCAATCATGTCGAATTATCAAGTTATGACCAATGTAAGGATACTTTAAAAACAAAAAACTAACACCAGTCTACTTGTTAGTGAAGTGGTAGGTTGCTTGTAATAGCTGATTTCGGGGATGTTTGGGAACATTGTAACAGTTGTTTTTCAAAGTATTTTTTATTTGAAAATGCATCAAAATAATATTTTTTAATTTTTTAAAAATTATTTTGACATCAATATATCAAAACTATCTGAAAACATCAAAAAAATTAATTTGAAGTAAAGAAAATTTTTAAAAAAAATTATTTTTTTTCAAAAACATTTTTGAAAATAAAAAATAAATGGACTCTTCATCGGTTTCGGGTGGAATAACTAGTTTTAAAAAACAAAACAAATTAGAATTAATTTCATCTTTTCTCGGTCTAATTCGGATTTCTTGATTAATACCGAAGGCACTTGTTTTATTTCAGATAAGAACTAGAACAAATTTAGAACATTATGTACTAAATACACTTGAGTTCTTAATTCGATGATTGATGATTGATGTTCTAACCTCTCATTTCATTATTTATTTTTGTATTAAAATCTCTTTGTTTTTCAATTTTTTATTTTTTTTTCGTTGAACTACTTTAAGTTAATTTCATTTAAAATTTATTTTTAGATACATGCTATTTTGTTTGAATTACACTGTTTATTGTTAATTTAGCTTTTATATTTAAGGTGAAATTTATGAATCCTGAAATATTATTTTAAAAAATTATTATTTGCATTATATATAATATCTTGGGGTGGAACGTCAAAATACTTTGAAACCAAAATACATCGTAAACATAACAAAAAAAAAAAAAACCAGTATTAACAAGTATAAAGCTGCCAATTGAACATTGAATTAAAGTGTCGATAAAAATAAAACAGTGAACTTCAATCTCTTATTTAGGAAAACTTGAATCCTAGCATGTTTTTCTTATTATATTTATATTTTTAGCATGGACTTCTAATTAACTTGCACCATACTTTAAAAGTTTTTTTCTTGGTTGCGCGACACTAATTACAGCTTTTACTATTAGGCATTATTTGCGGTGCAAACCATGTTCTATAAAAATTCAATTTATTTTGTTAAAAATTAAATTTTTTTATATATTTTGGATCGTTTTGATGCGCTAATTTCAAAAATAACTTTTAAAAAATAAAAAAATATATTATTTTGATGCATTTCAGCATGAAAAATACTTTAAAAAATAACCACAACTACACCCCAAACAAATACTTAGTCGCCATGTATAACGAAATATAACTCACAAATTCAAAATTGAAAATTTTTCAATCACAGCTCATAACAGAGTATGACAACAAAAGCTAATTGTGCTCGGGAAACACTATTTATATGGATTTATAAGTGTTTTTTTATTGGAATAGTGTATTGATGAATTTACTTTTTTTTTTAATCAAAAATTCAAATTAAATTATTAGATGACACACATTATTATTAGTCAAAATTTAAATGTAGTGACACATAGCAATCCAGGTGTCTTAACCATGAAACATAATTTGAATTGCATCAATTTCTTTATTGTGTATAAAAACTTGAAGGAGTTCAAATTTCGAGATTAACATCTTGAGAAATGTATTAAATTTATTTGGGTGCACCGGATTAATGTGAAGAGTAAATTTTTAAAATCACCCTAAATAAAAACTTAATCTTGACACTAAAATTAATCCGAGAATATTGATAGATATGGATAGAGAGGTACCATATCTTCGTAATCGAATATTTATTATTTCAAAACTACAGTCATGGAGGCCTTTTGCGGTAAAAATTGCGTTTAAATATGTTATAAGAGTATGTTTAGCTAAAAAAAAATATTAATTTAATATTTTTTAAAGTATTTTTTTAATGATTTTAATATACTGATATTAAACATCTAAAAAAATTATCATTTTAATATATTTTCAAGTCAAAAATATTTTTAAAACAATATCCATCAGAATACCAAACACACTTTAGATGTTTTTAAAAATATTTTTGAATTGAAAAAATATAAAATTAATATTTTTTAATAATTCCTGATATTTTTTATATACTAATATCAAACATAAAAAAACATTTCAAAATTTATTTTAATATATTTTCAGCTATTAAAAAAATATATTATCTAGTACAATCCCAACACCCCGTAAGTCAATAAAACATACCCACCCCTGTAGGCAAGGCCAGGCCTTGAATGATTATGATTGTTATACTAAAACAAATCCCTGTAAGCCCCTAGAGACCCGCCCTTGTAAGAAGATAAAAAGAGAGAAATGGCATGAATTCAAGCTTTCGCATAATCTAGCAGATGAAACTTTATCATAAATAATCTGAAGATCTTTCAAATCTTTGTGAGATGAAGACTAATGTTACACAGCGCGCATAAGTTTCAAGCTATCATGGTGTCTTTATTTACACATGACAGAAGTAAGCTACAAACCTACAAGCACTTCTGCAATACAAGTTTAATTTCAAAGCCAACTGACTTCTAATTTTCAATCACGTATTAACCCTTCCATAGTTAGAACTCGGGTCAGTCTAGCAATCAGAACAAGATGACTTCAATTTACTCTTTCACGATCACACTAGGATCCTCTTCGACAATAAAGCACACAAACATTAGAGGAGTCAACATGACCAAGGAAAAGAGATTAACATTGGCAGACACTGAAAGACATTCCTCAGCTCCTGGATCCATCTGTTGATGATTGTTCAAATGGACTATAGCAAAATCGACTCTTCCAATCACCGAGAATCCCTCCAATTTTCTATCAGGCTGCGTTCACACAAAAAACGAGACTGAAGTATTAACAGTTTATAGACTTGACATTGACACTGAAAGTTTCTTGATCGCAGCTCTAAAATGAAATGGCATAGTATACTAACCTTCATTCAGCAATGAAATTTGGAGTAGAAGCTGAACCCATGCCATTTCTTCCCCTTGGCTGCATGGAACCACAAGCCTACCAAAAGCCCTATAAATATGAGACCAATGACCCAAGCTGCTCCTAGTACTTTGCAAATCCAGCACCTTGAGCCTTCCCCAAAACTGATTCTATGCCATCGAGAAACAAACCAAATCTTTTTGCCACAGCAAATCCTGCATGCATGCCATCAACTGCGGCACTTACAATCCCACCAGCATAACCTGCTCCTTCACCAACTGGGTAGAGCCCTTTCAAGGACATACTTTCATAAGTGTCACTGCTACGAGGAATCTGAATAGGAGAGCTGGTTCTTGTCTAGAAGAACAAATGATTCAATAGCAAGTGTGAAAAATAGATCAACGCTTAAGAAGCAAGTTTGAGAAAATATGCAGTGCAGAAGATAGCAAATGTGAATCCATTAAAAAAAAAAATGCATGTTGGATGTATTGCAAATCTTGTGTTGCCACGTGTTTGGAAAAGATAAACAGAGCTACCTCTACTCCATGGAGAAGAGCCTCATTGGAGATAAATCCTGGTAACTGAATATTCAGGAGATTTGCAAAGATAAGTTATTTTTTAATTGAGAGAATATTCAAGAGATTTGCAAAGAAATGTAGCTAAAGGTGAAAATGCTAAAACCTCTTTGTCAAACACGGAGACTGAATGCCGCAAAGCATCTGTGATGTGCATTGGAAATAACTCATGGAGCTTTGCTGCTTTCACCCCCAACCGATAGCTTGATGGGGGCAAAGATGTTACTGGCAAAACAAGGCAAGTCAACTAAGGGAGATTCAGAAGTAAAAGATCCCTGGAAAAGAAATTTACATTCTACCTGATAGCTTGCCGTCTAGAAAATCAGTTGCTGTCTGCACAGGCACTACAAAGTCTCCTCCTCCCATTACAGCTGCTCTTCGCTCAAACTCCCTCTAAATGATGGGGAAATTATTTCAGGAAAAAAGAACCAAGAACCCAAAATATGGACTTCCAAGACAGTACAAAGATTTGAATCAATCTGGTGGAAATTAGAAAGGACTAGACCAGCCAGTGTGTTGGGTATAGTAATTTGAAACCTCTTTTATGGAAAATATGAAATTTGTGACAAGAATATTAGCTAGAGGCAAAAAAAAATATTTATTGTAAAATGAAATTCTCTTAAATTCTTATGGAGCTTTGTTTTCTGTACAACTTTGGCGCAATGCTAAACTTTATAATGCAGTGGGTAAGTGATTAATATTAAGGTAAGAATAACGTAAACAAGAGCAGAAAGCCTACCTGGAAGTCAATCCCTGCAAGAGGCCCATGAAAATTCAGGGAATTAAAGTCCTGTGTCGAAACAGTGACAACAAGTGCAGCATTTGCCCACTTAGAAGCGCGACGAGAAAATGACATCCCATTGATGCATATCTCAGATGGATCTGTACTAGTCAGGACAACCTGTGGTCACCAATTTAAGCACCCACATAAGTGGATACATTCAAGGTTTTATTTATGCACAATTTACCCCTCATCCCATCTTTCCCAAGTCCTAGGTTCTAACTTGTCCCTCACTGGTTCTGATTTTTTCTGGTGCAATATAACTTTTAAACTGCATTACAAAGTAGTACCAGTGACACCCACAAGTGATTGCAACAAGTTCAGTTTATAATCCCGAAGTACATAATTACTTGCAAAAATTCAAAATTTTCATGTTAAACTGAATTTATCAAGTATTCAGTCAAGGACTAAGCATGCATTTACAGATGCAACAAAAGTAACAAACGAAGTGACTGAAAGGCAGTGTTCAAAAGAATAACTACATTCAAATCTATATTCTTTGCAGAAAATATCCAGACAAACAAGTATACCTGTCCACCGGGACACATGCAGAAAGAATAGCAACTACGGCTTGTAGGTCCTGAACTTGAGGGTGTCTTCCCATCCTCTCTACTAACATAACTAGCAACCTTGTAATCTGCCACTGGTATTTTCCCCCGTCCTCTATGAACTTCAGTGCCCAGACTAGAATACTGCAAATTTGTATAAATTGAGTTGCAAGAACAGAACAGAAAGAATGCTATTGGATGAATCATGTTTTAGAACAGAAGTGAAATATCATGATAAGTCAAGCCAATTATCAATTCATCTACATTATAGAATAGGAAAAGAGATACTTAACCAACCTGTACACTGTTTATTAGCTCTTGGGGGTGTTCAATCCGCAAACCAACCTGTTCAACCAAGTAACTTACTATGACAATGGCAGGAAAGTCTCAAGATGCCAAGTTAAAAATAAGAATCGAGCAGAACATCAATAACCACAGCATGGATGTCACATAATAAAGACAAAAGAATTAAAGATATTCATGCTGAACTGTAACAGACAAGAAATAAAATGAATTTTTAACCCTAGGTTTTTTTTTGTGCAATTTTGCTGAAAGTCGATTTAAGTGACCTATTTCAGATCAGAAATGGCACCATAGAAGCACTGCCAAAAATCACTTCACAAAATTTATAAGAAAATTCGATGCTGATTACACTGTCTAGACGAAAACAAATCATGCACTTCTACCCTGAATTGACCATTAATGAAGCTCTCATCAAGTAACAAAGGAAGTCAATTTGATTTTGGCTCTTATTATGGTCAACTGATGACCAAACATGCCTAATCCAGTGGCCAAACAGAAGCTTACTTCCTTGATATACACCATGAATAAATGGTGTGTTCTGTTTAAAGTAATTTGGTGGACCAAAGTAGCGAATGGATGGCCACTCATTGTCAAGTTCTTTTATTACACGATAGATAAAGGAGAAAAGGATTCTGAACTCACAGCAAAATCTTTTGGCATCAAATCAATATCATGGGAAAGAAGCATGTGATATATATCACGAGCAGAATGGCCCACAGCCAGAATGACAGCATCAAATCCCAACTTTTGGCAATCCAGCTTCTGTTTGTCCTTTGAATCGGAAACTTTGACACCCACAACATGACCATCCTCTATTATCAGATCATCTACCCTTGTCCCAAACTTGATTGAAACCTAAGGCAGTATAGTTTTCTGGATGTTAAATGAGTGGAAAACTGTAGTAAAGAAACACAATCAACAACTTGTTTCAGATAGGCAAATGCTGAATCAGCAACTTACACCCTGGTCCTGTAGATTTTGGCGAAAGTTGCGGAGCAACGGAACCAGCCTATCAGTTCCCAAATGAGGCTTTCCATCAATCAAGATGTTTTCCGGGGCTCCAAAGTGAACCAGAGTTTTCATAACCTGAGATTTACATAAATATTAGTACCTCGTACAATTGCTGAAACTAAAAGTAGAACTTGTTTATAAATTTTGTTTAGCAGGATTCAACAAATAAAAGTAAGAATGAAAAGAAGAAGAAATGCAAAAATAAATAGGCAATATGGGGAAAGACATGAACATTTTTTCCTAGCAGTTCTGCAAGTAGTTTAACCTATTAATTTGAATAATAATGATCTTGTAACTGGAAAACCCACATCTTCATGATGACAGCTAATTCTGCAACCACCCGGTTAATAATCAAAGAACTTTATTCATACTAAAATGCAGCTCTCAAAAGGAAATTATATCAAGTTATAAACATGCATGAATAAATTGGACCTGTAATTGTATCTTCCAATAAAACCGTATGTAAGCTTCTTATTAAAAACAAAAAAAACACAGGCAAGCATTTGTGAGACAACCAACCAGGAAATCACGGATATAGTAGAAGAGCTAATATCTGTAAAAGATAGTACGTATAGTGCAAAAGCAATGCATAGGAGATTAGATCAGAAATATGAGGAATGGTTCTCACCGCCAAAACACTGTCACTGTTCCTTCCAATTCTAGTTACTAGCTTTCCATCACTCCAAGTACCTGCACCACCCTGCCATACATAAGTCCTTTATATGACTTGGTATCAGACAAGGAAAGAATGCTCACCAAATATAAGTAGGCGATGGAAAAATAACAAATAAACAGACTATGCCAAATCAATGAAACAAAATGAGAGCCTGAATGGAATAAAATTATCAAACAAATATAAAGAAACCCATATCCTCATTGTTGCAATTCATATTCCAGCTTTTCAGCCATTCATGGGCATGTTAACCCAAGCTATGCTTCATAAGCATTTCAAAGCAGAAAATATGTCAGTCCTCAGAAGCAGGCATGGGTAATTATATTAGAGCTTCCGCTAATTACAAAATAACTTTTGAACCAGTTTCTAGGAAATATAGCAGCATATTTGGAACGGAGTCACTAAGCGCCATGATAGAGCTTTAGGAATTGAGTCACACATGCATCAGAGAAGCTTGGCTTTTCTTTGAAGCATTACAGTGCAATAATTCATCCATCCATATACAGAGAACAAATAATCCGTTTATCACTTGTCTAGCCATTCCAATTCATTCAATGTAACTTTAATGGGAAGGTTTGAGTCATTTAAATGGATACTGGAATCAAACTTGAAAAGAAATGTAATAAATAGACAAATGAACTTGACAAACAAATACTTCAGAATAAACAAAATGAAGACCATGTACTTGACAGAATAAACACACGCACAAAGAAAAAATTAAGTTCTAGTTAAAAGTTTATAGGTGTTGGAATGGCAATGGGCAAAATCATTACGACACTTTTAAGAAGCCAAGAATCAACAAGATAGTTTTGTTCTAGGAAACATGATCAGAAAGACTCCATCAAAACAATATTAATTCGCATACAAGATACTAAAACAACCTTCAACAAGAGTACTAAGTGAAGCGAGATATAACCTCCCCAAAGCAAAAATTGCTCTCCAATTCCAAAATCCGCCGAACCATCAAAGCACCAATATCACGTCCCCTTTGTTCAACTGGCTGGCCTCTTTCTATCAAAGTAACATCTGCACCAAGCTCTGCAAGAACCAAAGAAGCAAACAACCCAGATGGCCCGCTACCTACAACTGCAATTTTCGGTTTTCTACTCCCCGTGTACTTATATGCACCCGCATTGGAAGAATAACCATTAACACCACCTTCTTTCAGTAACCTTTCTCCCTCAACCTTCTTACAATCTTGTATTACACTAATTATATCACCCGAGACTCTTTCTCGAGGTATATGTTCTATAAGCCCAACTCTAGGCTCTAAGTCCGAAATGAAATCCCTAGTACGAGGTTCTAGATTTATAAGTTCACTCACATCCATATCCACTGTATACACAAATTTTGCCTCCTTTAACATCTGAAAAAAGTAAAAAAAATACTAAAACAAGTTAGATAGAAACAAAAATAAAACTTTTTTTTTATAACTAACTGTTTACCAATGAAGCATGAAATAAAAAAAAATCGAGATTGAGGATAATTTCAATCAATTTAATAGAAAGCAAGCAAAAACAGCAAACCCCTATTAATTAAACTGACCTTCCTCGCATCAAACGATTTCCTAATAACCGAAAATGCTTCAGGGGGCAACATTGAAGCAACCTGTTGAAGTTTTAAGTGATTAAAAATGGTAAAAAGAATGTCAAATTTCGTTTTCAAAAAGGGGCAGATAAGAGTATTACCGGGAACTTGATAGCTTTGGCAATTTCTTGAAGCAACCCGTCGGAGACGCCGAGAAAGTCCTTTCCGGGGTCGTCTTGAACGGAAACAGCAAGCTTGGATAGCCTCCAAATGCCATCAAATTTGTTCTTGACATCAGTCAGAGCTTCTTTGTGCTTCAACTTGAGTTTCTTCTTCTCTGAGGGATATCTTTGCTTTCCCGTTCGTTTTGTGGCGCAGATAATTTTTGGGAGTGTTTGGGGATGGTGAAGTCTACGGGTGGGATAGGGGAGGATTGAGGTGCTGTTTGGGAAGGGGAGAGAGAGAGGAAGGAGAACGGACCGGAGAACGGACATGCTTGGAGGAGTCGGCTGGGTAGTGGATACGGTGGAGTGGAGATATTGGATTTATTTTTTCAAAGTACGTAGTTGTCTTCAACATGTAATATATCCTCTTAATATGAAGGGTTCAAATTTGATGGTAAAATTCTCACTTGGTGTTAATTTTCAATTTAAATGATTTTCTCATATGAATTTGAATCGATAAAAATTAAAATAATTTATAATCGAATTAAAGTTTGTTTAATATATAATTTTTATATTTTAGAATATAACTTAAAATTGTTTTTTTATAAATAACTTCATAAAAATAAGCTAAAATAACTTTAAATTATAAATATATTTGACGGAAATGACTTGTATATTTTTTTTTATTAGAATATATGCTGAATAATTTATTAAGATTCACAAGTTAATTTAACTTTTGATCGGGTAGAAATATTAACATTAACAAAGAAACTAAATATATAGATTTGTTTTATTATGTAAACATGGCTCATCATTCTATATTTTATTATTAACAAAAAATTTTTTTGATTTATTTTAATTTTATCATCAAAATTTATTTATTTTTTAATTTAATCCTCGTAAACTCTATTTGTGTTGTTCTTAATTATTTTTTTCCTCTTGAAATTACATATTACCATGTCTTTGTGATTTCAAAGATTATTTTATAGTTAAATGACAGTTCAATTATAAGTATTTCCACGTGTATATTATTCAAGAGGCGTGTGAAACAACAATTTAATCTCTAAAATTTTAAATTTATTTTATTTTTATATTTTTTATTTCGATACCAAACTTTATTTTTTACACTTCAACACCTGAATCTTGAGAAATAAAAAAAAAAGTGACTGAAAAGTTTCAGGAAAGAAAATCAATGAAAGTGGTTTTCATTGCTAAAAAAATATAGATTAGGTTTCAAAGAATTTTTTATTAAATTTTATTTTTTAAGGTGATTAAAATGAGTTTCATTGGTAGAAATATGATTTTAGAGGTTAATGAGATGTTTTTCAGGGGAAAATAGTTGAAATCTAGATTTCTGAGGTTTAAAAATTTAGAACCTGATTTTCCGAGACATTTCGGGTGATTACAAAGGTTAATGATGGACAATGCAATATTTGCCAAGGTCATCGACATGTCATCTTCCATTTAAAGAAAAAAAACCTAATTGCATGAGCCTAAAATTTCAACTCATGAAGCTTGGCTCTTTGATAAAGATGACAATTTAATTTGAACCTAATGTATACCAACCTGAATTGGTGGAGTTTTTTTTAAATAATTATTTTACCCGATGGATAATAGATAAGGTATGAATATTGTTAAACTATATTTGAAATCTGACCCAAACCTAACTTGAGATATATATTTGTATTATTTTTAATCTAATATGTGTGTGTTTAAATAATTTTTAATTTATATTTAAATTAATGCCCTTTTCTTTAATTTATTATTTTTTTATTTAACCTTTTTAAAATAGTGATTGTTTTTAATTATTTGTATGTATTTAATTTTTGAATAGATTATTCCAATTCATCCGTATTTTTTTTTATGTTTTATATAATTTAAATTTATTTTAAAAAATATTTATTTTTGAATAGTATTTATAATAACTGCAACCTTATGAGATATATTTTTTTATTTTTTTTATTTTTATTTTATTCAATCAATTTTATTTGTATGTTTATTTCTAATATTATTTTATTAAATAAAAATTTGATTCAAATAAATAGAGTTATTGAATATAATCATGTAAATGATCCTTGTTGCGAGATCAAATATCTTGATTTATATATGTCTCTTGTTTTTTTCAAATTCATATTTAGTTATTGTTATTGATTTATTTATTAATACATATAATTTTCAATTTATTTAATTAAATACATGTATAAATATTTTAATTTATACTTAATATCTTTCATGTAAAAACATATGTTGAAAAAGCTTATATATTTAATCTTTTAATTAAAAAAATCCAACTCACGAGGCAAAATACGAGTCAAGTTCATAATTAAAGGGTGTGGGTGTTTGAATGAATTAGCAAAAATAAAAAAATAAAAAAAATAAAGGAATTTAAGAGTTTGTTTGTTTTTATATTTTAAAAACATTTTTGAAAAAAATTAAATTTTTTTTATATTTTTCTTTACTTCAAATTAATATTTTTATAGTTTTTTTTAGATTATTTTAATATGCCAATATTAAAAATAATTTTTTAAAAATAAAAAAAATATTATTTTAATATATTTTCAAGCAAAAAACACTTTAAAAAACAATCATTACTATACTCCTAAATATCTCCTTATAAAAATTAATGCCTGACTCTTGTCGTATTTAAGCCGTTATCCATAAATAAGAGTTACTTGAAATAATACAAGCTATCTATCTATAAATTTGAGCTTATTTAATATTATAGTAATTATTATTTTTTAATATATTTTTTTATTTAAAAATATATTAAAACAATACATATTTTTTATTTATTTTATTTTTAATATTAACATATTAAAAAAATTTAAAATAAATAAATAATAATTAAAAACAATTCTCGAAATTTTTTAAAAAACAAAAACAAAAACAAGCAGACTACTTGCGTGTTCACGCGCGCTTACCAACCAACCAAACCAGTACTTGCTCCGTAAAAAAATCAAAACAAAAACAAGGAAAAAGAAACAACGCTTCGTCGATCAAATCGCCAAGATCACCATGGGCAACACATCTTCGATGCTCACTCAATACGACATCGAAGAAGTCCAACAACACTGTAACCACACCTGTACGTAATTCCCTCGCTCTCCTCCTCCTCCTCTTCTCTCCACACAATCAATTTACAATTGCATTTAATCAGTTAGTTAACATGTCTGTGTAGTCTCGCAGCAAGAGACAGTGTCGTTGTACCAGAGGTTTTGCCAGCTGGATCGAAACGGCTGCGGTTTCGTCCCAGCCGAGGAGTTCCTTTCCGTTCCTGAATTCGCCGTCAATCCTCTCTCTCAGGTTCTGCATTTTAATTTCTGTCTCTCTTTTCATATATTTTGTAATTTTTTTAGTAATTTTTTTTTATTGTTTGGAGTAATAGAGATTGTTGAGAATGGTAGATGGACTGAATTTCAAGGAATTTGTGGCATTCTTGTCTGCATTCAGTCCTCGAGCTCCTTTGCAACACAAAATCGAATGTAATGCTTATTTATTTTTTATTAACTTTTTCAAAAATTAAAACATAAAAATAGTCTCCAATCTCCATAGATGTGTTTTATCTTTTGTTGTGTAGTTATCTTCAAGGTGTATGATTCGGATGGCAATGGGAAAGTTACCTTCAGTGATATGTTGGATGTATTGCATGATTTGACCGGTCAGTTTGTATCAGAACAACAAAGAAAGGTTAGATTTCAGCCTTCTTTTGGTTTCGTTTTAATTTGATTTGGATGTGTTTAGTGTTCCTGTCGATTTTCGTATGCATATGGTTAATCGGTAATGTCGAGATTCAAATAAGAAAATGTGTGTGCCAAATTGCATACCTCGACCTTGTTTTAGGTATAAAAAGAAGAATGTAAGGGCACGTTTATCTTTGAGTGAATTTCTTGAAACTTTTTTCAGTGCAGACATTTCTTTTTGCAAATAAGGGACACTACGGGGCTCAATGGTTTAATATTTAGGGAGATTCAATGCTTGCCTAATTCTTCTTACTGTATATTTGGAGTTTTCCTAATATTTTTTTCTTTTTTATGAAAAAGAAAAGGCTTATTATATATTCTTAAGAAGTATATATGTGGCACCAGTTTGGGCTACTTAAGACGTCTTTGCAACAACTTTTGGAAGGTTTTTTGAAATGATAATTGTTTAGGTAATGAATTGATTTGTTGAATTGACTGATCTATGAATTAATCTCTCTAAAGCTTCCATGGATTATGTAACTGTTCTATTTGTATTTTAAGGTGCACGAGAATGGTTTTTAATTTTATCATAGGTGCAATTTGAGTTTTTATGAACATTATAGTGCCTCCAGGGAATATCAGATTTAGTAGAGTTTGAGGCAGAGACTTGGTTGAGTTGAAGTGAGTTTTATGTGGTGCTATATTTAGGAATCTGGAAAGCCGTGGTAGCAAAAGTTTTACAGGCTTGCAGTTAAACTGATCTCCAAGCACATTGTTTGAACTTTTTCAGGGTTTTTGTCTGATGTGGTATGGTTTCAGTTAGAATACATGAGTCAATTCTGTTGATATAAAATCAATTGGAAGAAAGGCAATGGTAAACTTCACAGAATAGTCCCTTGTTATTGCCTACAATGAAGTTGAATATTTGAAATTCTTGTACAAATATCTGTTTGTAATGATGTAAGTGTCCATTGCTGAAATAGCTTTAGAATGCTTGTTTTTACTTAAACCGAGGGCTGGTTATGAAGTGTGCATTGCCTAGTTTTCAAATCAAGAAGTCAAAAAATAAAGTTCCCAGTACATGTGATCTTATTGTCTAACAGTATCAGATGTGATTTCAAGTTTTTGCTCGGTTATCATAGAAGTAGGATGTGATTTCAAGTTTTTGCTTGGTTAATATCATAGAGCTAGGACTACTTTGAAACTTATTGTTTCTTTATATGTACATCTGGTATTGACATGCACTTTGTTTTGGATCTTTACTTACGTTTGGTGCAGCAAGTGCTGACATGTGTCCTTGAAGAAGCAGGTTACTCAAAGGATTCTTTCTTAGTCTTGTCAGACTTTGTAAAGGTACTGTCATTTATATCTGGTAATTATTGAAAGTTTTATGAACTTAATTACAAAAAATAAATGTGATTAACTAATTTTACCTGATTTACCCTATTCTTTCTATGATCTGTTGTGCTCATACATTACACATGCACAATAAACATCACCACCCTTAACTTAGTGACTTTAATATAAGTTTTCTTTTTTCTTTTTCCTTTTCCTGAAGATCGGAACAATTGTTATGTACTTTGGATGGCGTTTGTCTAGAGAAACTTTTGTTAGTGTATTATGGTTAAACTTGATATTTCATTGTCTAAAGGGGGATTAGGTTGACATTTGTGCATTGGGAATCAACTTTTCAAGCATGCTTCATAGGTAGAGAATTTGTGATTGCGAAATTGATCTTATAACATGGTGATGCAGGACAAAATAGATTTAAAGTTAAAGAAAGAAAAGAAAAATCTAAGAAGAATAAGCTAAAAATAGAGAAGAAAAAGCTGAAGAAGAGAAGAACAAGTGTTGAAAAAATATGCAACTTTGTAATTTTTATTCAATTCATAAATAACCGTCTAACATTTAGAAAAATAAAATATAAATACTAAAACCCTAATTAGAACAAATAATTAGATTTATAGCTCACTAAATAAAATACCAAACAATAACTAAATCAAGCCTAACAAATAAAGTCTAATTAATAAACCTTAACTAAAAGTTCAAATAAATTAAATTAAAACTTAGGTTAAAGTCTAATCTCTCAACAATTTGGGCTACCCTTCATCGTCTATGATCATACGAGTATGTAAACAATGTCTCGAGTCCAATGTTGCTAATGTGGCGTTGAGGTGGCAGTGTGCTGCTGATGTGACAGTGTGTTGCTGACATGGCAGTGGTTAATTAATCTGCCTTGGGAGCATTTTGTGGTTTCTTTTTTTGTTGTTGCTTGTGGCGGCGATGCAAGGATGTGCTGTCGTCTTCTAAAAGCTAAGTTGTGCAGCTACTGCTGTGATCGACATGGATCTGTGGGTCGACGACTGTTGTGGTGGTTCTTTGTTTGTTGTGGTGTAATGATTTTGCAATGACAGCTTCGACGTTCGATTTACTGTGGTAAATCTGTTGAGCTGATGTGGTGGTCTCGACTGAGATAGCTGGTCTTCGACAGTTGTGATGGTGGCACGGGGTGGATAAGATGATTGGTCGTTGTGGTTGAGAGGTGGTAACGTGGGGCAGACTATTCTGAGTTGGTTGTGGTCGGTGGGAATATTGTGTCTAGGGTTTAGGGATGAATGGGTTTGTGTTTAAGATGAATATTTTTTTTTTAGTTTAGATCAGCTGTTGGTGATAATCAACCGAGAAATTGTGTAGGATTTTAACGATTTTTACAAGCCCTAAGAGATCGATTAACTGTAAGAACAATTAAAAGCTTAAGCTCCGATACCAAAGTTGATGCGGAATAAAAGAGATTTAAAGCTAAAAAAGAAAGAAAACAAAAATCTAAGAAGAAGAAGCTAAAGAAAAAAACTGAAGAAGAAAAGAATAGGGGTTGGAATAGTCTTTTGTAATTTTTATTCAATTCATCAATAACTGTCTAACATTTAGAAAAACCTTATACATTATCTATGGTTGTCAACCGAAAAACCTTTGATCATTAACTCAATCAGGTCCCTAAACCTATCTTTTCTTTATTGTTAGAGGCTTCCTAAATTGTACTTTGTTATGCTTGTAGATGCCATCCATTGTTTAGTCACTATACTTGTTGACTATGTCAAACATCATTTGTAGTACCTTTAATCTAGGTGCATTGCCCTTCTCATCATCATGTGCCCCCATACCTCATTTAATTCTCTCTATAATTCAGGGCATGTGTGTTAGAGAATAATATAAATCATATTTTAGGACCGCACTTAACAGCTTAAGCTATTGGGTTGATATGGTTTTTTGACATGATATTAGAGCTTTATTGACCAAGCGGTCATGAGTTTGAACATTATCACCTCTATTTTATTTAATAAAAATTAAGCACAAGGTAGTGAGGATCTGCGCAAGTTTCAAGCCCAAAGGGCTTTCACTTGAGGGTGTGTGTTAGAGAATAATATAAATCATATCTTGAGATCTCACCTAACAGTTTAAGTTTTTAGGTTGAATTGGTTCTTTAACATGGTATCAGAGCCTTGATGGCCAAGCGGTCACTAGTTTAAATCTCACCATCCCATTTATTTGATAAAAATTAAGTATAATGTAGTGTTGACCTGTGCAAGTTTCAAGTTCAAAGGGCTTTTCACTTGAGGGACTGTATTAGAAAATAAGATAAATCATATCTTAGAATCTCATCTAACAGTTTATGTTATTGGATTGAGATGATTATTTGACAATGTGCACTTCTAACCATCTTTGAATCTGACTTCCCATGCACCCCACTCAATTCAGATCTGATCACGATTATTTTTTTCCCTTTTCCTTTAATGAAATTTCAAAAACTGAAAGATATTACATTTGCCTTCCTTGTAAACTTTTATGGATTATATCTTTTTTATTGCCTTAAACTTCCCATTTGAACTTGCCCCCTTCAATTATTTGTTTCTTTGACAGTGGAGCCCTTCCCATAAGATTATTGCATCATCCGTCTAGCGTCTCATAACATTTAATTAGTCACTTTCTCCTCTCAATTAGTTCTTTAAATTCATCTCTTGCGCTCACTGTTGGTTGCTTACTTGCAGATTCTTGGAAATTCTGATTTGAAGATGGAAGTTGAAGTTCCAGTGGACTAAATGCAGTTGGCAGCAAATAAAATTGCAACTTCAGCCCAGATAGTGGAGTGTAGACTGAATTCTGTTGGCGAAAAGTGTGAGCTGCCACACTTCTCTGTAAATCGATGTTCAAAAGCAACTGTTGTAAGGTATCTAATTTTAGACCGTTATATCATCTTACATTACTTTATGATTAAAGCAATTCATAAATAAAAATGTGGATTCCAATTAGTTGATAATGATTCAAGCAATGAACTATTTTGCAATTGCCAGTGTTATAAGTCTTCTAGCATTAAATCTTAAATGCCCTTCACGTCCAAACCTCGCCTGATCATCCGTAAATGCATCTCCACGCTATTACAGCACGCCCATCTATAATTATGTTTTTTAAAAAATTTAAAATTATTTATTTATTTATTCATTTAAAATTAATATTTTTTTAATATGTTTAGATTATTAAAAATAATTTTTTAAAAATAAAAAAATATTATTTTAATATATTTTAAAATAAAAAATACTTGAAAAAGTAACTGCAATCACAATTTTAAATATATTTTTTACAAAATAAAAAATATATGTTTTTTTTATATGGATTCTAAAAAAAAAAAAACTAACCACATTTCTATCCAAAACACTCTTTTGATGTGTTGTGATTTAAGTCCAATTATGTTTTTAAATTTTTTTAAGTTTTGAATGGGTTTTCTTGTGTTTTTAAATTGTTTAAATATACTTATTTTTAAATTCTAAAAAATAAAAAAATAAAATTATTTTAATATTTTTAAATAAAAAAATATTTTTAAAAAAACAATTTATATTATAATCCCAAAAGGACGTGAAAGAGCATAGACTCTTTAAATGGGCGGAGGAAGAAGGGCTGCTAAGTGTCAATCTCCATTTCCGTTTTCTCATATGAAGAGCAACCTCCAAACAAACCGTGCTGGATTCTATTTGTTAAGCGTGATGCACAGGGAAATGATGATGGCAGATACCATCATCACTGTTAATGATACTGTTTCCACTGAGTAAAATTCTTGGCCGATCTCATCAAATTTGATAGTTTGTGTTGGATATGGACAGGCCAAGATGCTTAAAATAATACATTTGAAATTCAAAAAAGAAAAAAAGATAAAGATAAAATAAATAAATACAAAGAATAAAACTCTGCCATCATAATTAGCTTTACTAGTGACACTTGTCTAAACTCCTCTCCCCCTCTCAGATGCCGCCGCGTGTGTGGTGATGGCCCTGATGGGGCCTGTTAATAGCCGTTAAAACCTCCCCTTTTAACAATTTTTTAGCTTGATAAATATCCTTCGACGCCCGTTGAGGAAAAAAGCAACCAAGGCCCCCACATGGTAATCATAAATCTATTTGTTTTTTGTAAAAAAAACCCCAATTAATGCATTAATTGACAAGTGACAGGAAGATTAACTATCCTGGTCAATTGGCCAACAAGGTTAATGGATTGAGATCAGGCGCATAGTTGTCTTAACTTGTTTTTTTTTTGTTCTTTTTTATTCTCAATCCATGCGTTAAGGAATTAAGGCATTCCATGTCAGCAACATTTTGAATACGTAACTTAAAAAAGCAATTTACATTTACGTCAAATCTCACATCTGCTTTGTAGAAAAGCAATGGAAAAGCAATGAGATTTCTATAGCTATGTTTGGAACGAGAGTCCGGAAATGATGAGGTTTGCTTTGGTTGCTTAAAAATTAAGTGGGGTCTTGTCCTAAGCTCTTGTACAGGTTTTTATGCCTGAAATTTTCAAGCCTATCTGGTCTGCTTTGCTATTCTTTCGTTTTTTCCAGAGATATAACACTGTCAATTTGCTTCATGGTTGGATTGCTTGGTTTTTGGACCAGACAGTGTTATATCTTGATTTGTTGAAGACGACAGTTCCCATTTGCTAAAAGCTTTTTCTTTCTCTCTATGGGGTCATGCTCCAAGGAGTGAATATACAAACTGCAGGTGATAGGCTCAAATTTCGTTTCTTGTTGTGCTTTTTAACGTATTTCATAGAATGATTCTTTGTGCTCTCTATTGTTTTGTCCAGTATCTTTTATCATTTCCCACTCCCTCTTCTTCTATCTTTCGGGATTTCCCTGAGTTCTTTTCTTCCGTACCTCCTTTGGGCGCTTATGATTCATATTTTCACAATTAAGTTGAAAATAATTACAAAATCTCGTCATTTGTTTCTGTCAAAACGTTATTTGTTCTGCTATATCTAAGTGTGACATATGAAAATATTGCTTGTTTATGGGATGAAATCCCCCCTTTTCACTGGGTTATGTTTTCGGAAGGGGGGGTGGTGCAGATGGGGTGTTTGAGATGACGGAGCCACCCAGTTGTGTAAAGGATCAATGGAATTTATGTTTGTGTTCATATTTTTAACCAAAATATTTACAACTGTTGCGTGCAAATGTGTTAGCGAGGGAGGGTAAGTTGTTGACCCTTTGCACTTGCCTATCTGCTTGCTTAAACTCTCATACGTGCTTTCTAGTATGATTTTTTAATTCATTGTTTTTGTTGCTGGAGATACTAAGCGAAATTTGAGATGAATAAGAAAAACTGTTAATGGGTTATTGAGACTAAAAAAGAGTTGATGCTATTTTGTGCACAGGCAGGAGTCGGCATTTAATTTATTGCTCATGGATGGAAGTAGTTTATTACCGGCGCCTGAAACTAATATAGCAGCTCTGAAAGAAGCCCTTTATACACAGCAACATCTTCTGCAAACCCTTTATGCCGACCTAGATGAGGAAAGAGAAGCCTCAGCCACTGCAGCCAGCGAAGCTTTATCTATGATATTGCGGTTGCAAGGTGAAAAGGCTTCACTGAAGATGGAAGCAAGCCAATATAAGAGAATGGCAGAGGAAAAGATGTGTCATGCAGAAGAGGCTCTGGCAATTGTAGAAGACCTCATATATCAGAGAGAAATGGAGATTGCATCTCTTGAATACCAAGTTCAGGCTTATAGGTACAGACTTTTAAGCATGGGCTGTAATGATTTGTGTGTGTACGAGAATACTTATCCAGAGAATCTGTTAATGCAAAGAAACGATCCTTTATTTGGGGAAAATGGTGCCAATGGAAATGTAAGGAGATTCAACTCTCCGCCTCAGGTTTCAACCAAGGATGCCAGTTACAATAAAAGTGATATTGAAAGGAAAAAATCTATAGTCCCTGTGCTAGATACAATGCAAATGAATGCGGAGGAAATTGCAATTCGAGAAGCTAATGATTCAGAGAAGAAATCAGGGAGCCCTTCTGGTGCACACGTTGGTTCATATTGGGAGCAGATCAAAAGGTTGGATGAACGGGTAAAAGAGATTTCTGACGACAAAGATCCCGGTAGGAAAAACTCTGCAATCTGGAAGGGTGGCACTTGGTCTCCGTCATTGTTTTCACAAATGGGCACTGGCACATCTGGCGATCTAACAAGAACGGAAAATTCTACTCATTCAGACAAAGTTAAACAGCATCAGGATTCACGGGAAAGTGTTCAGGATATTTTTGAAGTCCCACAAACTATCGAGAGTTGCAAAGTTTCTGAACATCCTGTGAAAGAACGTCACAAAATGACTTTGGAAGGTGAAAAAAGGCTTCAAAAGCCAGATATGGTATCTGAGGATATTCTGATAACGCCTAATAAAGATAAAAGAGACCTGGTAAAGGCAATGGTGCTTTCCACGGTCCATGAGAAGAAATTGCCTAAGCCAAAAGATCGGGCAAGTTTTCACCGCAATGTGTCTCCTGTGAGCCGCCCAGCAATTAGTGCAAGCAATTCTCAAGCTGAGTATCAACAGCTGAGTCAGAGAGTTGAGAGGCTTGAGAGAGTAAGAAACAATACAAGCCAAGAAATTATTTCTGAAGGGGAAGAGGAACTGAATTTGTTGAAGGAGATACGAGAACAACTCAATTCAATACAGTCTGAGATCAGAAGTTTGAAAAAAACAAAAAATCCCCATGCTGCAGTTAAGCAACCTTTAGATCTTCTCCAAGAGGTATGTCTTCTCCTCTCTCTCTCACCCACTCATGCATGCAGGCATAGTCAAGTTAGAGATACGTAACACTAATATTATTCTTATTTTCAGGCAATGCTGTACTTTTGGTTTTAATTAGAGCAATCAAGTTCTTACTGCCTTAATCACAGAATTTTTATGAATTTCCGGGTTCTGATACACCTGCAACAAGGGCTACTTTGTAAGGATGATGTTTTGATTTTGAATAGAGTGAATATTATACAGTAAGTTTGTGAATTTTTTTTATTTGATTTGTTGTACAAAACCTATTCAATGTAAATGTTGCTAAGTTAACATCAATCACAGAAGAAGTTTGATTTCAATACGATGTCTTAGGCATGCTGTCATTTTTATTTTGTTCTCTCCTAATATTGGGATGATGATTGTAAATTATATTCTATACAACCATCTCCACTTTGCTCGATTTCTCAATCTGTATATGCTCTTTGTCCATTTCTTACAACAACATGAATTTTTAAGTGGCTTGACAAATTTTGAGTGATGTAGAACTCTCAATTCCTGTTCATGAGTGGAGAGAACAAGGCTGTTTCTGGTTTCATTTTCCTTCCTCCAAATGAGGTACCAAGTGATCTCTAAATGTGCAATTGGCATGTCAGAATTGAATTTTAAGTGATTTATGTTGTCTCTAGCTTCTGATACTTGGTTTTATTAACTTTGTTACTAAATATTTGCAATAATTATGCCCATGAATTTGTTTCATAGCTGCATTGTATATATTCACAATTTCTATTTCTTGTGTCTTCTGGTCGGCTAGTTGTCTTCATTGAAGGCAAAATTATGAAGAGTAGATGTCGTCTTCCTTTTACCCCTCTGATTAAGTATTCTCTTTCGAGATTTAATCACTAGTAATCATTTTATTTGATGAGTTGTCTTTCGATCCTCAATGTTAAACAAGAACACCATTTGTCTAGCAAACTTCTAGGATCATAAGTCACGAGTGAGGACTCTATCATCTACTGGATTGTCTTCTGGATTGTCTTGGGATGCAAAGGATACAAACATTATTAAGGATGGTGGCTGAGACTTTCCTTCTGATAGTCCGGACCTCCAACAGATCTGGGACTGTATTAAATTCCATCCCTGAGTTAGCTCTATGGATCATTATGGATTACTTCGAGATACCAGGCTCAAAAATGCCATGCATCATCTTTTCTGGTTTCCAGGACATGTCCCCCGACACTCCTTCATTTTATAGCTTATTTCTTTTGATGTCTACACACTATGAATAGACTACAAACGTATCACCTTTGCAGTATGTATCTTATACATGATCATCTATTTTTGAGTGCTATCATCTATTTTTGAGTGCTTCTTAGCTTCAGTATGGAGAAAGATCTCAGACAAGACTTTATTACCTTGGCTTTCTATGTTATGATACCCTTTTCTTTAATGGGCTTCTCTTCAGTTTCGGGAGAAGGACTTCACGCATATTCTAACACAATTGTCATTCTCTGCCACGATATACTTGATATAGTATGAGAGGAACACTCATGTCTTCTACCAGCTCCACTGATCACAGCATGATACGGTGAAAGAGATCTTCAGCTTGTTGAGATTACGACTTCTAGACATAAAATCCTGATACTATATGTAGAGATCAGATCTACTTGATAGCTTCGATTTCTATATTTATTCATGTTGTTTTATTTTAGTTTGATGTTGTTTAGTTTTTTGAGCTTTCTTGTAGTCTATTTGTTTTAATTTTATAGGTTTCATGACTTTTAAATCTGGATAACGGATTTATTGTATTTCTTGGGGTATATTTATCGTATCATTTTTTATATATATCTTAACTTTCTAAAAAAAAAAAAAAAATCCTCTTACTATAGAGGTAACGTGACCGGACACAACCATTCTGGTGAATGACAAGCTTGATACTACAGCCATCATTATTTTTTTTTTAGTTTAACTTGGGTGTCCGGGCTAGCTTGCGCGCACCTCGACTAATCCCACGGGCCCTGAAGTTAACGACCATGTAAGCCTTCAGTGGCCATCATATAAGCAACTACAAGGCTCGAACCTGAAACCATAAAAGAAACAAATCTCTTGGTCCCAAGCTCTTACCACTAGGCCACCACCTATATGGTTGCCATCGTCATTTTCATTCATTGAACAAATGCCAACACAAGCTCATATCACTCATTTAATACTTAAGGAAAATAAAAATAAAAATCACTACACTCATTTTCACCGGTGTACAACTCTAGCCATGTCCCATATCACTCTGCTGCATGTGATACTCGTCGTTTTCTCTTATTGGAATCAGGGAAGTAATGCGTAAGAACTTATTTACAATATTAAGTATTAATAAATAATTTTAAAATGATAATCATTTGGGCATTCATATATTGCAATGTCTTCAAACATTAGTGATTTAATATTTTAATATTTTTATTTTCGCAACAATATTATAAGTTGACAAGGATAATTATGTCCAATATATTTCTAAATATAATTATATAAAAATTCTAAAATGGTCTCATCATTATATTATTATACACATGTACAATCAATTTATAAATACTAAACACCCATAAACAATATAAATGTTTTCTCCTCGCTCTCTCTAGATTTTTTTTTATTCAACTCTC
Source organism: Populus trichocarpa (assembly GCF_000002775.5). NCBI lineage: Eukaryota > Viridiplantae > Streptophyta > Magnoliopsida > Malpighiales > Salicaceae > Populus > Populus trichocarpa. The sequence continues at coordinate 12,330,809 of NC_037302.2, read as the reverse complement.
TTCTAGCATTTCATTAGATAATTATGCCATGCTATGCTATGGGTTTTTAATGTAAAAAAATACCTACGCGTTGTTAATATTTTTTCTAGTATAAATTTTTTACCATCAAACTCGTGATTCGATTCATGAGATATGGATAACATTATATAAAACAAATTAAAATAAATTAAAAAACTTAATTCTCAATCAATTAAATGTTGAAGGATAAATTTGAAGAAAAAAACAAATAAAAAATAGAAAAAAAAACTCGAGTGAACATAGTTAACTTGATGAACTCACGGTTCGGGTTATGAGACTGGAATAACCTTATAAAAAGAAAATTAAAAAAAATTATAAAGTTCAATCTCCAATAAATTTAATGTTAAAAGATAAAATTAAAAAAAAACATAGATTATATATAAAAAATCATTATAGTGAATATTATTTTATAAGGAGTACAAAAAAACCCCTTTGTCTTTTAGTTTGTTTGTTATTTTTTCTAACTCAATTAATTTTATGACCTTCAAAAAAATATTTCAATGATGATTATAGTTGAAATATAATTAAATCTGACAATGGAAAACTATTTTATTCAAGATGTGGATCAAATGAAGATGATTTAAATATTTTTTACACTTGAACCAATCAAAACAATTTCAATATATATATAATAGCTTCAAATTTTCTTTGTTGTAGTTAATTAGACAAAAAACAAAAAACAAAAATCAAATATCAACATATAAAAATAATAAAAATTACACCCTAACAAAAAAAAAATCTATTATCTATATTTTTACATTATGTTAATTATGAAGGTTATTAAAAACAAAGAAAACAAAGATTCTATTTCTAAAAGACATGAACCAATGAATTAGTAATAAAAAAAAGGCCCAATTCATATTAAAAGGATTTCCGAAATCATCCAGATTCCTTTTTTATTACCTAATTAGTAGAGTAATAATGATGGGTATAAATTTAATTGGCTCCTTCATCTTATTAATTTAGCATTTTATTTTACTGATTCAGTTAATTTTAAGTACCAATAAAAACAATTTCCATGATGATTATGATTGAAATATAATTGCTTAAAAAAAAAAAGGATTGAAATATAATTAAACTTTGACCAGTCGGAAAGTCAAGACTTTTGAAATTACAAACAAGAAAAACCAGAAACAAGATCATATTTTTTACTGAAACATATTCGAAACCACGTAAACAAAATGAAGGATGGGAAACAAAATTTATGATGAGCCTTTTGACACTGGTCCTGACTAAGAATCATTTGAAACCTAACTAACAACCATGAAATTATATATAAACAAGGATCAAAGATGAAATCTTCAAAGTCAAGTCAAGCTCCAACACAGTTCAAAGCAAACTTTCATCCATGAAAACCACCAACAAAAACTTAGAGCTAAACTTTAACATTAAAACTAACCCAAAATCATTTGAACATAAGCGCCTAAAGATGATGAATCAATTCAATATTCAAGAGAGCGCCTTTACTTTTTTGTGATGAGAGAAAAGAAGTTCCATTAGACCTTTGAGAATATGGTTCTTGAGGTATATAGTTTTTAGTGATTTCTGCTCTTTTTTTATTAGATTATCCGGTTGTTAGATTATCCGGTTGTTTTGCGACTTGGGGTGATTTTAATGAGTGTGAGGATTGTTTTGAATCGACAGCCATCAAGCCAATGTGTGTGATGGGGCAGAGCTTTTGGACATTATTCTCATGAAGGTAAACTGGCTTGTCTTTTTTGTGTGGAATTTAGGATGACATGAAAAGAATTTAGTAAATTGGTCTTGTCTTTTTCTGGACATTACTCTGTAAAGATACACAAATGCAAACGACTCATCCATGGATATTTTCCAATATCATGTTTTTTTTGCTTAAAAATCCACAAGCAGCTTGATTTATTCTCTCAGTTTGCAATATTATCACAAGTGTATATCAAACACTTCACAATTTGTCCTTTCCGATTTTATCATGTCCTGCTGAACATATCAAATACAACCTAATTGCATGTGGCTAGCAGAATTCAAATATAATCTTCATGGTCTTGTGATTTTCCTTCTTTGTCTCAACGGTCTATATATATTCTTTGTTTTGCATCCTCATGCACTGCTTGTATGGTTCGGGATATTACGTTTGGTCCCTAATGTTCTTAATTACATGTTTGTTTTGACAGACCAAGTTTCTCTGTAAATTAATCTAACATCTGTAGCAGAAAGAGATTTGTGAAACACGCTGGTTATGGAAGTCACTATCATGGAGCACTATATCACATTCACTTTCCTCTTTCATCATGCTCAAGGAGTATTTTATGCACTCCTTGTAGCTAGTGGGTTAAATGCTATCATTTGCAACTGCTTTAGAATTAAGTACTCTTTCAATCTTCCTCTAGAACTCAATAATACTTTGTAACTTTTATGCCTGATTAGATTATCTTCGTGAGTGCAATGACTAAGAATAGTGGATGAGCTTTGCAGTTTATGGAAGACTCCTTTTTATGTGGAAGAAGGTTGTCAAAGTGAGGAGGAGGCAGAGATCATGAAATCTTTTGCTTTTTATCTCATCTTCTTCGGGAGGTTGGTTTGTTTATGTCTCAAATGGTATCTATAAATGTCGATGAACTTCCGAATTCAGAGGCCAGAATTTCGGTTCATCTTTAAGGACATTGTGAGGATTAAGATATGGCTGTTTCAATCTTTAACTAGACATATTATAGCCCACAAACCATCATCTCTTATAAGGTTTGATTTGTAGATTGAAAGTTTAGCATATTCTATTCAGGTTGCACGTCCTATAGCATTAGCAAGATAGTAATCACAATGCTTGTTTCTGCTACCGCGGTTCATAACTCCCTGCTGTCGGTCTGTAGACATTTTGGTAGCTACCTATCCCCATGTCATTATTGCACTAATGCTCTACAGGTATACTTCAGCATTGAGTAGGCCTTTTCTTGGGATATTTTATCTCTTACTAACAATTTCTTCTGTAAATGGTTCACAACATGTGCTATGACTGAGAAAAGAGACCTTCAATTTACTGAAACTTGAGGATACAGCATATATTTACTAAGAGCACACGAGCAGAAGATCTAAGTGATTTTTTTTTTATTTTTTTTTAATTTGTACAAGAACTGTCACGTTCTCAGGAAAACATTTCTGAAATGGGAGGCGTAATGAATCAATCCAGTAAGACTTATTGGAAAATTGCAGAAAAAACAGATGTATTGTTGAAAGCTGCAAACTGTGAGGAATGTTGATAAAATTAAGCCCCAGCTTGTCAACATCTCTTGCTAGATATAATCTTTGTGAAAAACCTCACCTGGATATTTCTTAATAACTCCCAAATATGCGCCTCATTTAATGTACTTTGAAAAAAAATGACATATTTTGGAGAGACATTAATGTAAGAATTCTATCTCGAAAGACCTATATATGATGATTATCTTGAACTCTACCTGTATGAGCGCCGAAGGTGATGTGTGACTGCAGCTTAATTCATAGTTGGGCACTAAAAGTCCTAGAACCCTTGTTTGTAAACAGATTTAATTTATCTCCATAAGGCTACTCACTTTGGAATGATTATTTCACCTCCTTGTTGTACCCTTAAAAAAATACAACAAATTTAATTTGGTTAAAAAAAGTTTAATACTTGTGCGATGAGGAATAAATTATTATTGGAGAAATTAGACCTTGGAAGGTGCAAGAGGCTAATGGTTTTGGTCTAGCATATTCTTTAGTTCCTTGACTTCTGGTGGGACAACGGATTTAAATTTTGAATGAATTATTACAAAAATAAAATAAAATCTGTTGGAACTTTGTGAAAGAAGTAATTCATTGTGAGATTAAGGATTGAAAAATCCATAACATATGCAACAGGAGCAAATAATTGGCACCTGAGATTTACTATAGGCATGGTTACACCAGACAATGAACACAGCTTTCAATTTTCAGGAGGTGACAGGAACTGTTTCATTGGTAGCTGTACTAACTAATGTAAGTAGATAGCGTACCAATACCTGAAACATTTTTGGTTGCTTTAGTAGCACAGCGAAGGAAGAGAATCATTGGTTTGCTGAGGTCATGCTAAGAAATTGTTTGTGCTCGCCTGTGATTTTTTCCCATATATTTCATTATAAGAATCACAAAAGTAGAGGGGGGGAAGAAAGAGGAGGTGATGGTAGGTGTATGAATTCTGATGGTCACTTAACCAAGTTGCCAATTAGAGAAAACTATAGCAAGATATTGGCAGTTCGTGTTTTTCCAGGCAAGCAAGCACACAATTTAGTTTATTAGAGATTAGGACAGCAACCTAATTCATAGTACATTGCATATGAAATCTGTCTCCAGGATAGTCTGGATCGAATGCTTTCGACCTTCTGTGGCATCCCTGTTTGACTTTGATAGTGACCTGAGTTTCTTAGTTAATATTGTTTCAGAGACAATTTGACCTACTGCAGCAACCATTGTGTCTAGGGACTTTCTCGCTATTCTATGTGAAAGTGATGAAAAGGTTCCGAGTGCTTTTTATGATTGATATGGAAGTGAGCATATAGGCTTATTATTATAATAATCTTCCACTTATCACTTAATTTAGGTAAATCCATATGATAGGTAGGCTAAAAGGGATCCTAGTGCTTTTTCTTGATTATAGAAATCACTGTGTTTCACAACACAAACAAAATGCTGATATTTTTTAACCAGAATAATCTGGAAGAAGAAAGACATAGGTTGAAGCATCAATGCCTGCCTAGTTCATAGTTGAACTGTGCTTCAGAGCTCACAATCTAGTGAAATCTATTAAAAAAATTAACAAATCGAAGGAAGTTTTTGGTTGATTGTGATTAAAAATATGACTAGTAAGGGATAGAAGAACTGTTTTCCAGCTTAAAAAATCCTTTGGACGGGTGAAAGAAGATTTTCTTTATGATTTAACAATATACCTGTCTGATGTTTTCACCTCACCAGGAAACTTCTGTTAAAGGTAATGAAAATAACCCAAGAATACACTACTGCGAAAACGTCAAATTAAACTATGGCAAATAGCTAATCAACAAGGCTATTGCATTGAATTAAATCCATTTATTACCATGAAAACAATCAAACAAATAAGTACAATGATTAGAAGTTTCTAAGATTTTGATGAAACTACTTTCAGTGCCATTGCAAATTCAAGAAGCACTAGCTTTAGGATATGATTATTCAATCACCAGGGAGGGAGGGTTAGAGAGATACTGCTTTAGGCTACCCATTTCATTGGCTACATCTAGCATGCTTGGTCTTGTTGAAGGGTTATTTTGTGTGCAAACAAGACCAAGCTCAATCAATTCCAAGATTACATCACTCCATATTTTGTTATAGGATACCGGCATGACAGATGGAGCACACCTAAGCACTGCTTGATCAACTATGGGCTTGAGCTTGTGGGGATAGTGACTCTTAACCCATTCATGCAAGCTTGAACCTTCATGAAATAGAACATCTGTGGGGCGCCTTCCTGTTATAATTTCTAGCAGGAGGACTCCAAAACTGTAAACATCTCCTTGCGTTGAAGCACGCTTTCCCATTCCATATTCTGCATGAGATCAAGTTGACAAGGAAATTATTAATAAACGTAACAAGGTATTTGAAAATGTTCCTCTCTCTCCATGAGGAACATGAATTATAAATCATTTTATAGTTTAGAAATAATACTAAGTTGTTGCAGAAAGTAAGAACATACCAGGGGCAATGTAGCCGACAGATCCACACAACAATCCATGATCAGATGAGCTGAGGAACATTGAATCATCTGTTGAATTACTATCATCAGCACCTTTAATCAATCTTGCGATTCCAAAGTCAGTTACCAAAGCTGTCATGTCTTCATCCAGAAGAATATTGCTTGGCTTGAGATCACAGTGCACTACCCTAACAGGAGAATAGTGGTGCAAATAGGCCACTCCTTCAGCCACATCATTACATATGCTAACCAACTGAATCAAATCCAGCCCTGTATTTAGTCCATGGCTTGGGTATAAATGCCCTTCCAGGCTCCCATTTGACATGAGAGGAAGGACAAGAGCCTTAAAGTCTGGCTTGCTGCATGTTGTGATGATCTTGATCAAATTTCTATGTTTGGCCCTCTTTAGTACTTGGCATTCTCTTTTGAAACTTCTTGAAATTTCTCCATCTTCCTTTGAATCCAATACCTTAACAGCTATCCTTGTATTGTCTTGAAGAACGCCCTTGTAGACATGGCCAAACCGGCCTGAACCTATTAGGCTTGAGGCGCTAAAACCCCCTGTAGCTTCAATAAGCTGTCGATATGAGATTCTTGGATGCTTGAGGTCTTTTGTTTCTTTGTCCTCATCTCCCAAGTCCCCTCCATTGAATATCACCATTTTCCTTCTGAACCTTGACCTGAGTACGAGGGGGTATGCGAACATGCATAATAAGGGAGTAGCAAACAGTGACAGTAGGACAGGTAAAATAAATGAAAGATGAGCATTTCTCCTCCGGCAGTTGGGCATGCCCTTTATTTGTCCACAAAGGCCATCATTGCCAAGGAAGGAGTCTATTGTCAGGGAAGAAAATGCTCCCTTGTTTGATATGTTCCCAGAGAACTTGTTGAAAGAGAAGTTGAGATGCTTGAGAGTCGGCGATGCCTCAATAGATTGTGGTATATTGCCACTCAATTGGTTTGAAGATACGTCGAGTTCTTTAAGATAAGGCAACTGCCCTATTGTAGCAGGAAGAAGGCCTTCTAAGACATTACCTGAAAGGTTAAGGTACTCCAGTGCAATGCAGCTTCCAAGTTGTGGCGGGACTGTGCCAGAGAGATTGTTGGAAGATAGATCGACTGCTAGCACCATGTCCATTTTACTCAGCTCAAGTGGTAAAGGCCCATGTAAATGATTTCTTGACAAATTCAAATACAACTTCAAGCTCCTCAATCCTGCAACTTCCCTAGGAATTGTCCCAGAAATGTCATTGCTAGAAAGGTCTAGGATCTCCAAGTTGACACATTGTCCCAAGCTTGGTGGTATGGTTCCTGACAGTTGATTTTCATAGAGAAAGAGTCTCCGAAGCTGTGAAAGGTAGGCAAAACTGTCTGGGATGGAGCCTGTAAGTTTGTTTTTTGACAAGTCAAGAAGGCCTAAATGGGAAATGTTAGCAAGAGCTGCTGGAATTTCACCAGAGAGTGAATTGTTTGATAAATAAACCCTCTCTAGTTTTCCCATACGACATAATTCTGGTGGGATGGTACCATTCAGAAGGTTACTGGACAAGTTTAAGAGGGTGAGGTTGACAAGATTTGAAATGTGAGAGGGTATGGAGCCATAAAGAATATTCTCATCTAGATGAATCTGTACACATTTGGTAGAAAGATCACCAATAATAGGAGGTATCTCTCCAAAAAGGTTATTTCCTGCTAATTCAAGCTCCTGAAGGTTAGATGAATTAACTAAAGAAGCAAAAAAAGGTTCAAGATTTGTGTTACCATCATGGCTAACGAAGTCATTGTAAGACAAATAGAGGATCTGTAACTTTGGCATTTTGCGTACAATCTCTGAAGGCAATTCCCCACTCAGCATATTTGACTCCAAATCGAGCCATTCAAGATTGGTGGAGTTAGAAAGTGCTCGAGGGACCCCGCCAACTAGTCTATTAGACCAAAGCAAAAGAAACCTTAAAGCACCAAGCTTACATTCATTATTCAAAGGAATTTTTCCAGTTAAAGAATTGTTAGAAAGGTCCATATACTGCAAAGAAGAAGATCCATTGCAGAAAAGTGGTGCAGGAATATCACCAGCAAGCCTGTTATTTCCCAAATCAAGATATACTAATTGATGAAGAAATCCCAACTCCTCGGGAATGTTTCCACCGAGAAGATTCCATGATAAACTGAGCTGTCTTAACTGGAGAAGATCACCCAACTCTGCTGGAATATGGCCTTCAAAGAAGTTCCATGACAAATCAAGAACCAACAAAGAAGAAAGATTCGCAAGAACCGGAGAAATCCTGCCACGAAGTGACAGGCCACTTAGGTCAAGCTGGACAACATGATCACTAGCATTGTTGCACTTGACTCCTGTCCAGTTGCAAACATGAATACCTGAAGAGTTCCAGCTCTCAAGCGCACCTTCAGGGTCTAATACTACATCAGACCTGAAAGAAAGCAATGAGATTCTCTCCTTAACAAGCTGGGGACTTATCTCTTCCCCAGAAACCACGAACAAAATGATGATCAAACAAAGGAAACTAAACATGGAGAATTTACAAGAACCCATTTTGATTCTTGGTCGACCTCTTCGAGTTAAAGAAACTCAAGGAAAGAGGTTTCAAATGCAAGAGGAAAGAGAGGGAGCTGGTAGAGAATGAGCAATGCACCACCATGGCCTGAAGACGATATATAGCTTTGACACGTTCATTATAAAGGAGCGAGCAAAACGCTCAAGCTCAGCTAGCTAGAGAGAATTCTTGTGCCTAACTGCCGTTGAATGTGTGAAACGTACGTTTGGCGCCTGTGATGGTTGACTACGAAACACAACGAATAGCGGATGAAAAAGTGTGTCCACGTGCGAAATGGCACGTAAGGAATGTTACAAGCTGCACAGCATTGTGCTGCACATGTCAGCTACAGGCCTAACATCGTAACACCTTTTGGATTCTTGTTGTTTGCTTGTGGGAAAGGACTTAATTAGTGGATTGTTGGCTGTAATAAGAGAAAGATAATCTAGGTGAATAGAGCATGCTTAGGGGATGATGTGGCGTTTTGGTACATTTGTCTGCTAGATGATGGACCCAGAGATTAAAAGAAATATCAGATGGTGTTATGTGTCCCTGATTGGGTAATATAGCACTGAGTGATCTTAAGGATATCTAGCACACCATAGCAGTTAGCTAGCCTAGCAGGAAAACGATGATGTTCCAGTTACTACGTGGGTATTAGGAAAGGGAATTACGTGTTACATTTTCATCTACAAATGTTGTTCAGTGTATTTGGCGAACTTTTCATCACTTCTGAAGACTGAAGGGATAACAGATTGAGACTTTTGGGTCTTCTGATTCGGTTAACGAGGAAAAATGACTGCCCCGAACATGAAACCAAGTGGATGGATTCTGGTTCTAAAAACCTGAACTTGTTTGTTGTCGGAAATTGTTGATGTTGTTTCCTGAACTTGAAGGGGAAATCATATAATTAATGCCCTGGAACAGCTGCTCTGTGTCCCTCGTTATGATTCTGAACTTCATTAGGCTAGTTAAGGGTTAAGTACAGTTTGAATATGAGGAGGACTATACATATAGGATCTCCTAATTACTAGTCCTCGCATAAGCATGACTTGCCTTTAGGTCGACGACGATTTCACTGGCATGCCGGTGTATCCGATATTAATTATCCGATATGGTTGTATTGTATTTTTATTTGGTTTGAACAAATATAAATAAGAGGGTATTTAAAAATATAATAATAAGTGTAATTCAAAGTGTTTTTTACTTGGAAATGTATTAAAATAATATTATTTTATTTTTTAAAAATTATTCTTACCATTAGAGTATTAAAATAATTTAAAAATATAACAATAATTAAAATTTTAAAAAATATTATTTTAACCGGATTTCCAAACACGACTTAAAATTCACTCCAATTTAATGCGACTAGGTGCAAAGGTGAGTGAGGGATTCATCCAAACATGACATCCATCTTGTTCCGTTATAGTTTTTTTTTTTTTTAATTGTGTTTTTCAATATAGTGTACGGATCTGTCTATCTCTTAGTTTATAAAGAATTTCTATGGTTTTGTGCATGAGTTTGAAGTCTAAACTTTAATTTATTTTCATGTAGTTTTTTTTCTTGATTTACATTTTACTTTTTTGGAATTGATTTAAATTAAAAACCCACATCTTGTTGGGGAACAACAGCTGATAAACAGGTGAAGAAAGTACTCCATCGAACCTAAACATGCAGAGATATATAGATGATGGATTAGAAAAACGAATGGATAAAATCCAACTCTAACCCCTATCCATTGCCATCCAGACTTGACTCGGTCTTTGTATCCGTTTTCTTGCTCATGGCTGAAAATAAAGTAGGGTTGGGACTTGGGATGGCTTAGGGTCAAACCATGTTCACATTACTAGCTAGATAGATTAGTTAGATAATGTCCGTATCTAGCTAGTTAAGGGATGTTTAAAAATGTAGTTGTAATTATTTTTAAAAGTATTTTTTAATTGAAAAAATATTAAAATAATATATTTTTATATTTTTTAAAAATTATTTTTACTATCAATATAAAAATTTCAATTTTTTTTAAATATAAAAATAAACAGAAACTTAGTTATATTAGCTACGAAAACTTCAGCCTTTATTATTAATTCATTTGTTGCTCATCATGACAATTCACCAACCAGCCGAAGCTAGCCTTATTTTCAGCACCGCACTCCATTACTTCCATCGTATTCTGAGCTCATCGTCAAGTCCTTATAAGGGGACTTGCCCAATTAATTTACAAGAGAAAAGCCATGAAGGCGAAATTTTTCAAACCTGTAAATCCATTTTCCGGCCCGTGGAGGTGGTCGGTGGTAAAAATCCACACTTTATATCCGACAAATGTTTGCCAGTTTGAATCCTCGTTCTTCAATTAATTAGAATTAGGGTTTTGCACTACTTTTTGTGCTGATACATGCTTGATACGCCGTTATAAAATAAAAAATTACTGCAAAGCTGTAACCTATTTAAATCCTTCTCGTAATGGATGACAACTATGCTCTAACTAGAAATAGGAACACGCTACGCTAAGCTAAGGGTCAAGAAAAAAAATTAAATTTAAAAAAATTTATATATATAATAAATTATAATCGAAAACAAATAAAAATTTAACAAGAAAATCAAGAAAAAAATTAAAAATCAAGAAATTAAAGATTAAAGTTGAAATTTCAACAACAAAAAAGATCAATCAATGTTTTTTGAGGTATAAAAAAGAAAAAAATAGGAAAAACAAACAATCAATCAGAGATAAATCGCTCTACCACCACCGACATACATCATATTGGGAGGAAAAAGACATGACGACGCATTTAATGAAACAATAAAAAAGAATTTTAAACTATTAGGATGCATCGCACACCCCGTCCAAAGACTTAGGCGCCTTTTACGCTCCAACAAACTTTTAAAATTAAATAATATTTAATTGATCTTAAATTAATAAAAATTAATGGTCTTGATTGCCCTGGTAATTACATAAAACCTTAAAGGAAAGGACCAAAAGACCAATGAACCTATGGTTTATATCTTTGCTTTCAAGGCTATAGTTGTCAATTTATTGTACATGAACAAATAAAAAGATAATTATGCCCCTCTTCATAGTGTTATAATTTATTTTTTTGAAGGTAAGTAGATTATTTTATTATGTTTAAAAATAAAAAATATAATTATATCCCTAAAAATCCTAAAAACATATATATATAAAATCCGAACGTTTCCAATTGTTCAAATAGTATCTCTTGAAAGGAAATTTCCCTGCGCTTAACTTTAATTAAGTGTTCAGCAACTTGAATATATAGAAGAGAGCAGTGCGCACAAAAAAAAAAAACTAGTTATTTCCTGGACATTTTACATGTTATGCTTGTTTATGTTTTATAAATAAAATATCAATTGATCCAGCAGAACTTAGCAGATGATAACCAATTATGTCAACAAAGGAAGAATATATTTAAGTGATCATCAGGATTAATTATAATTAACACATGCTTTTGCTAATGATTATTGTATTAAAATCTAGTGCCTACAAGCCTAATTGTCGGATACATGGTATGATAAAATCTACTAACACTGTTTAAGGGCATTAATCTGTTCATAAACTCCCATAGTGATCAAGTTGCACATAAACTACGTAAAAAAAATGAAAGTTACAGGAGCCAAAGGCGACCAATGATGCTGTCCCCAGTACTCGTTTATAGATTAAGATTTTGCTAAAGTAGCTGTGATTTAATTACTAGGCATGTTCAAACGTGTTGTGAGCAATATGTAACAAAAACAATAGCATGCCATGGAGCGTGCTTATAATGCTTCTTTAACCAAGCAAGTTGCAGCAATATATATTAGATTTGAAGGGTTTTCTTCTGTTCTTGAAACTCGTCATAATTTCTCAGTTTTCCACAACTTTATGATCGTTTTTATTCCATAAGAGAATCACCTTTCCGTAATTTAACTTGTTGGGTTTCAAATTAAGATGAGAAGATTTTGACCTTGTTATTTTGTTTCAGCAGACTCTTGATCAAGTCTTCCACCATTTTATTTTAGTACTTGTTGGCTTGACCTTGCGATGTCGGCAATTCTCTGATAATTAATATTGATCCTTGCTATGTCCCTGAAGAATCTAAAACATGTCTAACAGGAGCTGAGCTTCATGCTAATACTACTGTTTGGTACTGGTAGCATATACTAGTTCCATACAGATACGAGAATTACATTGTATGCCAGCTGATCTTGGATCTTTTCTGGAAATACTGCTCTTAATTTGTTTTGTACATTTTTTTTATATCTTTGGATACACTCCTAAACACAACACGATACAACGATACATAGGTAAGCGGTCACTCTCAATAAAACCTACCTACGGTGGAACTATATAAAACAAGAATGTTTAGAAAAATTGGCAGATATAACGTAAATATCTATAGAAGTGCTAATTACTTTTTGTTTATGTACGTAGCTGATGTTTAAAAAATGACCCCCCCCCCCCCCCAACTCTTTGCATTCATTCTTTCTAGCTAGAGAGATGGCTGGGATTGCTTTTTTCCTGCAATAGCTAGGCTCTGATTTGATCAGGCCAATGGCGGCAATGTGAAAGAGGATAGGGTGGATGAGGCTGGCTTTGAATATATATATATATTCTGTCGTTCAGTTTCATCGCATGAAGCATGGCAGACCTGAGATTGATTATTTTAATCCAGATTTTTTGAGATTTTTCTTTGTTCTTAACAATTTCGTGATTGATTTTGTATACAAGTGTGTGTGTGTGTGTGTGTGTTGCAGGAGGTCTAATCTAAATCTAAATATAGCAACACACTACGAAAACGAAAGCAAGCTTCAGGAGATGCAATTGCAATGGTGCTGGAGGCATGAGTACTTTGTCTATGCAGATGGTGGGTTCTGTCCTCTACTTTCTTCAATAAATGAAACTATAACGGTAACCCTAGAAGTTTTATTTATATAATAATAATAATAATAATAATTATTATTATTATTATTATTATGTAAATTTATATAAATAATAATAATATTAGTTACCCGATTGATGATGTTAGTAATGATCATGTTTATAATAAAATGATCAAGTGTGAAAATGTCCATTATGTGTAAATAATATAATAAACATATATATTATGTCTTTATATATTAATAACTATATATGTCCTATAAAAGTATTTATTAATATTATCTACAACTCATGCCCTTGGTGAGATCAACATTATTATTTTTAAAATATATTTAATATAAACTAATGATTTTAAGAACATGTTCTATCTTGATGTGATCATAATTCTCAACTTTTAAAGACAACCTTACAAGATTTATCACTAACATTATTTTTTATTACTTAAAAAAATAAATAAATTTTTCATAATTATAATCAATTCCTTTTCATGTAGCTAGGGGTTGCATTTGAAATTGTAATACAAAGTGTTTTTTATTTGAATAAAATTTTAGAAATCTTAAGGGGTGTTTAAGAGTATGGAAATGGTTATCTTTTAAAGTATTTTTCACTCGAAAATATATTAAAATAAATTTTTTTTATTTTTTAAAAATTATTTTTGACATCAATATATCAAAATAATCTAAAAATATAAAAAAAATTAATTTTTAAAATAAAAAACAAAATTACTTGTCATGTGATTTGACAAATTAGATATTGATTTTATCTGCATGGTGCATGCTGCCTTCTACGCCGAGTTTCAAGCTTACTATTAAAAGAACCAGAGTTTATTAAAGCTGGGCTCCGATAATTAAGACCCAGTTCAAATGGCACTATTTTGAATAAGAGCAACAAGGATCCATGAGTGACTCCTCGGCCCAATTACTCTACAGCTGCATCGACTTTTCACCTTTTCTCAATCAGATAATATGAACTTATTTTAACCATGTATATAAAAGATTTATTTTTTAAAAAAGATTTTCTTATTAAAAAAATCCTCATATTCAAATAGAGTTTGATTGTTATCTAAAAATATAAGAAATAAAAATAATAAAAACAAAAACATGACTAGTTGAAGAGATAAAAGTAAAAATATCAAAATAAATTTGTTCCTTGAATAATTTTAGAGTAAATTTTTGTATTTTCAAGACAAGGATACATAGAGAATATATATCTAGAAAAAATATTTATTATTTTTATCTTTAAAATATTTCTATAAAAAACTCTTAATTTTAAAATTTTCTAACTAAAAAAATATAATGATAAAAATAATTATTATTATAGTTTTAAAACTTAACTAAGTACAAGATCTAGGTCGTGAATCAGAAGGGTAAACTTAGATTAATTATTTTTTACTAATTTGTTTTTAAATCAATATAATCTTGATATAGATTATCATCGAGTTTTATCTGGGTCAATTCAAGTTTTTAACTGGAACAATAAATAAATATAATAATAAAAAAAATTGAAACTTATAAATAACTAAAAAAGAACTCTTTAAAATGATTTTGATCAAGCTTGCAAGAATAATCGGTAGAAGTTATAATACTTTATTTCATAATTACATGTATTCCTTTCATAATAAGAATCATGTCCCTAGGAGATGTTTAAATTAAGGAGAATTTGCAACTCGTGGGTTCAAATTTGGTTCTTCCATGTTCATAATTCATACCCTTACAACCCAGCCATTCCTTGTCTTACGATTCACATATAGCAAAATATATTATTGACCCTATATCTAATTAATTATATTGTAATTGAATCAATAGTCTAATTACCTTGTAGCATGTTCTGAGTTGGTTTTATAAAAAACAAAAAAGTAAAATCTCAGATTTTACCAAATCTATCACCCCAATTTTCAATTTATTCTGGTAAACTAGAATCCTTATGTTTTAGAAATTTCTTAATTATATCTTTTTATTAATGTTTTTATATATTTTCTTGCAAAAAAATGGTGTGTGTTCTTAGGAAAGTCTACAGGAAACAGTAACAAAAAGCTCCAAAAGACTTGTTGAGAAATGTCTTAAGACTTCGAAGGACTTAAGAGATAAAATAATTTGTTTTGGACTGTATTAGCAATTTAATAGTGAGGTAGGGTTTAATCTGAAGTTTCCAAACACAAAATTTGGATTTTTGGAGGCCTCTGTGTTTCATCACTAAAAAAATATCCTCCTGTGGATTTGGCTGGTAGCTAGTAAGGTTTTAGAGAGGTTTGTTTGATTGATTTCCTTCCTAGTTCAGCTCTCTCCTCCTCTTTTCTCCTGTCTTGTCCTGTCTTCTCTTCCACCCCTACCCTTATCTCCACTCTCTCTCCACAACAAAAATGGCTTCCACGACCACTTTCTCTATTCAACACCCAACATGGACAACATCAAAACATCCTAAGTTTCATAAACCCTACAAAAACCTCCATTTCCTCTCTAACCCAACTTCTCATTCTCTTTCCAATCCTTCTTCCATCTATTCCTCTTCTTTCCCTCTCAGTCCCAAATTCCCTCTTCTAAACCCACCACTTCCATTTCACCCTTTGCATGATTCTTCTCATGACCGTCTCCTTGAAGACTTTGAAATCCCCACCATTTGTAGCCACCAAAAGCTTGAAACTTTGATCAAATTTGACCAAATTATGCACGGAGAGTCTTCGAAAAAGGTTTTCATTCAAGACCCACCTTGGATTTCTGCTCATTTTTGGAAGGGTATGTATAAATTAGCCAATAAAAAGGTGAAGGTAGAGTTCAAGGATATTGAGAAGAGGAAGTATAATTTGTTGAGGAGGCGGCAAATTAGGGAAGAGACTGAAGCGTGGGAGAGAATGGCTGATGAGTATAGGGGGTTGGTGAGGGAAATGTGTGAGAGAAAGTTGGCACCTAACTTGCCTTATGTGAAAGGTTTGCTCTTGGGGTGGTTTGAACCATTGAAAGAGGCTATAGAGAAGGAGCAGAAAATGGAGAAATCCAAGAAGCAGAAGTCGGCATTTTCTCCCAATATTGAATTGTTACCTGCTGATAAAATGGCAGTCATTGTTATGCATAAGATGATGGGGTTGTTGATGGTGGGGCATGAAGATGGGTGCGTTCGGGTTGTCCAGGCTGCAGTGCAGATTGGCATGGCTATAGAGCAGGAGGTGAGTGTTAACAGTTGCTGTTTTTGTTTCTAAGTTCTGACTTGTATTGGGATGCAATTGACATTATTATTTGTGTGGTTCTCGATTTTAGGCTGGAGGGTATATGATTAATTAGCTAAATCTGAGTAGTTGGTATGCATATAGTGTATTGTTGGTTGCTGGAATGTGGTGCTCTTGTCGAGGTACTATTTGGAAATTCTGTTTGAATAATGTATCTCAGTATTTTTGAATATGTGTAGGAAACACCAAAGTAGTGAAATGACTTTTAACATTCAAAAGGCTACTGTTATTTAGTATATAGATGAAAGAATAATACTGCCAACAGGAGATATAATTGTATAGACTTTAGTCCATGTCTATAGACAGATTCAAAGTTAATTAAGAGTACAAATAAAACTTGAATATTGTTCTTGAACTTGATGCTAAGTTCGTGTTAGGCTTTAGCTTGATTTAATGTAGATAAACCAAACTTGAAAAGTATGAAACTCAACTTGTTGATTATGGCCCTAACTCCCGTATATGACTTGAGAACAGGCTTAATTTGAGCTACCCATAATGAGATGAAAAATCATCCTGCAAAATCTATGCAAAACATCAAACTTGATAACTTAATTCTACCATTGAGCTACCAGTTCTCTTTCTTCTCAGGTTAGAATTCATAATTTCTTGGAGAAGACCAAGAATTACCAAAGGAAGAAGACAATGCATGAAGTTCAAGAGACCATGGACAAGGAGAAGGAGGTGCTCAGGAAACGTGTAAATAGTTTGATTAGAAGGAAAAGGCTCATGGAGGTGCAAAATCTGGTGAAACAGGATGAAACTAAACCTTGGAGTCGAGGTACACAAGCTAAGGTTTGTAGCCCTCACCATTTCTTTCTGAAATGGCTAGCTGTGCCCCTTCATCTATTTAAGTTTTGATTATATTTTTTATTAAAGTTTTTTCTTTTTGGGTTTCCCCATTGTTCTTTCTGTCTTTTGTTCCCCCCCTTCTACTTTCTAATGCACATTATAATTTTGCAGCTCGGAAGTCGTCTAATAGAATTATTAACTGAAACAGCTTATGTACAACCTCCTGTTAACCAGTCAGAGGATATTCCACCAGATGTTCGACCTGCCTTTAGGCACATATTTAAAACTTTAACAAAGAACCCAGGGTGAGACTTTATTTTCTATTGCCTTTTGTAAGCCATTTTTTCCATGTGCTCCCTATGCAGATAGGTAATCATCTAGTAGATCATTCTCAGACATCTCAGTTTTTGGGTTCTTCTTAGGGAATTGATTGCGTAAGTGAGCGTTGGCCAATACGTGATTCTTAGGTTCCTCGTCTTGGTTTCTGTTTGATCATTGACATTCAAGATATGGCTTTATGTTTGATTATTTGTCCATAGACTTCATTCAAGAGATGGCTTTATGGTTGATTATTGGTCCATAAGTTTCTTAGGGATGGTGAATGGTGGATTTTTTTTTTGTTGGTTATTTGCTTTTACTTCCAATGCTTCACTCCTGGTGCCATTTTTTTTCATGACTCATTTTTATCCATGTAGGCAGAAAATTGTGAAGAAGTATGGGGTTATAGAATGCGATCCCCTCATCCTCACAGGGCTTGATGGAACAGTGAGTCAAAACAAAACATCTTTCTCATTCTGAATTTGAGGATTTTAGTACACTTAAGTTTAATTTCCATTACTAAGTTGTTCTGAAGTTGCCTACCCATTTAATCCACCTAAATAATTTTAAAAAAGTTAATGCATTTCAATTACCCTTTTCCATACTTCTCGTTTTTCTTATCATAAAGTCAGCAAATGCTTCCAAAGGATCTTACCATAGTACATTTGACATCTCAAGCTTTTTATTGGTCCTTCAGAAGATAAGGAAATTGGTTTCTGATGGTATAACTCATCATTTACTTGGTGCATAGATCTGGTATGACTGTTTTCAAATCTTTATTTTGACCCCACTAGGAACATGTCATACTTGTAATCCTCTATGAATTTGGGGAACGGGTGCAAATATTGGAGCTATTAAATGCATGTGAAATTGTGACTTTTGGCCATTGGATGCTCTACTAATATATGGCATCTCTGTCCTAGTGCAGGCTAAGCACATGCTGATTCCTTATTTTCCAATGCTGGTGCCTCCCAAAAAATGGAAAGGGTATGTATGAAACACAAAGGATAGATAATGTAGATATCACATGCTCTTTCTTAGAAAGATCATTGTTACCTTTTTATGAGAGGCTGCAAAGGTCCAGAGATGTTGTTTTAAGTTATAGCTTAAAAAATGGAAGTATAGAATCTTGACTGACCCTGGCATGCTTTACCCAGCTGAGTTTTTCCTTTTGAAAAATAATGTAAATATGGACTGCACATGGCCAACCAGAATATTTTCTGTTATTTTGAAGCTCTTTGGAAGTTTTATTGTCAATTTATATCAGAAATCCTTGCAGGTATGATAAGGGTGGGCACTTGTTCTTGCCTTCGTATGTCATGCGCACTCATGGATCTCGGCAGCAACAAGTTGCAGTCAGGAGTGTTCCTGGGAAACAGATGCAGAAAGTATTTGAGGTGAGTGCTTCTTCTTCTTCTTCTGTTTCTCCTCTTGCATAGAAATAAAGAAAAGGGCTGGCTCGGCTGGCTCGAACTTGTGCAGTAATCATGGAGCAGCTGGCAGGTTTCGGCATTCTCCAAGTGGACACCCCTGTCCTGCTTCATGATGATAACAAAAATACTGAACAAAAAGTTTAATTATATATCAGATCAACAGGATAGTGAAAGATTATGTGGTATCATTAAATAAAAATAAAATCTAATTGATTTAAATTAATGGTCCTAGGACTGATATGTGCACAAGCAATAAGTTGATAGTATAGGTTATTCTAATATTTTTACGATAATTATGCACATCACCTTCATCCAAATATTAAGACCATTAAACCTATACTGTTGAATCTTATTTCTAACTTATGATTTGTTCTTAAGACTGATGTCATTGTAAAGTGTGGCAATTGTTTTTTTGGTATGGGAAGTGTTCGTATAAAAATGCTTCTTATGCTAAAAGATGACATTTAAACTTGCCGATTAACCAAAATTTATGCCTGGGTCTGAAGTATGCTGCTTTAGATTCCTTGTCTAATGGTAATAGTCTGATCATTTTGCTACTTTTCAATCAAGCCATGGCTATTGTTTTCCATCATGAAGTTGAAATATGACTTGATTTTGGTCTGATGTCATATAAACAGGCTCTGGATACACTCGGAAATACCAAATGGAGGGTGAACAGAAGATTGCTGGATGTGGTGGAGAGGATATGGACAAGTGGTGGTAACATTGCGGGCCTGGTTGATAGAGAAGATGTGAGAAGAACCTGAACTTTCTCGGCAACAATTTCTTGTGAATAGTTGGTTGTGTTAGTTGCATGGGCAATGGGATCATTTGAAATGTTAGAACATACAGTATGGCATTATGCAACCATTTTGATAACTTCCTGTTTGTTGTGAAAACCCATGCTAATTTGATTTGATCCTTGAATCTCATAGAACACATAATTTTAGTGAAATAATCTATCATGCAGTTAGAATCTTGGTGTTTGTATATACTGCCACAAGCGAATAGTCCTCTAGTCAATTACAATGACAAAATTTCTCCAATCTGTTAATTTTTTATGTTGTCAATTCGCCATTTAAACAACTTGAGATGTTTTTGATTCATACTTCGATGGGTTTCAGATTCCTATACCAGAGAAACCATCCTCAGATGATCTAACAGAAATTCAAAAGTGGAAATGGAGTGTGAGGAAGGCAAAGAAGATAAACCAAGAGAGGCACTCTCAAAGATGTGACACTGAACTTAAGCTTTCTGTAAGATCTACTTCCTTCTCGGTTTTAAATTGACAAGATGTCTGATTGCAGTATGCTGCAACATTGAGTAGTTAATTAAATTGATTCATTCATATAAATGAATGCTTGCGAGTTCTTATGCCAACATAATCAAGATTGTATTTATTGACAATCTCTATATCTATCACAATAAATTATTTTTTGACTTCATATTCACTTAAAAGCTCAAGTAACTAGATAAATTTTGATTTTGCATGTCTTGCCGGAGAACATGCGTATCAATGCTTTACCTTTCATTCCACAACCATGGCTAATGCAGGTGGCTCGGAAACTGAAAGATGAAGAGGGATTTTATTATCCTCACAATCTTGATTTTCGAGGTCGTGCATATCCGATGCACCCACATTTGACTCATCTAAGTTCTGATCTTTGTCGAGGAGTTCTTGAATTTGAAGAAGGAAGGCCATTAGGGAAGTCTGGATTACGTTGGTTGAAAATACATCTAGCAAACTTGTATTCAGGCGGGGTTGAAAAGTTGTCCCATGATGGCCGTCTAGCATTTGTCGAGAACCATCTAAGTGAGATATTTGATTCAGCAAAAAACCCTGTAAATGGAAAGCGCTGGTGGTTAAAAGCTGAAGATCCTTTCCAGTGCTTGGCTGCTTGTATTAATCTGTCAGAAGCCTTGAATAGTGCATCGCCACATACTGTCATCTCCCACCTGCCAATCCATCAGGTAAATGCTTCACCATAAGCATGGTTGTGACAGAAAAGAAATTTGCAGCTTTTGCAAAAGAAACATGCTATAAACAATTTGTTTAAGGATGCATTTCCTTTCAATGATTGTGGCAAAAATGCAAATAAACAGGTAAATATTATCTGACAGAGACTGCTGGTGCCATTACCTTTTGAATCCAGCTCTCCTAGTCAAACTATTCCTGAATTTTAAAGGTTGTGGCAGAGAGCTTAGTTGTCACTTGAAAATATTTCAATTATAATAAAGTAAATTTAGATGAAATCTGCCACTTCTATCACAAGGCATGAATCATCCTTCAATTTTGTTTTCATATGTTTAGGATAAAAGTGTATATTTTGCATGATTGATCTACCATTTTCAATATGGCTGAATTTGTATGTAAAAAGAAGTTTGAACTAATATGCAAAATGCCACACGTGTGCAAAACCCATTACAGTGTAATATTTCAATAGCTTCCACTGAAGTTCTTTTAGTTGATAATTAGCAAAGATTGCAGTGCCTTACTTCTTGAGTTTTGTTTCTTTCATCTCCTTGTGTCTTGTACTATTTCTGGTTTTGTTTCCTCACTGCTGTTTCTTGTTCTAGATAGAAAATAAAATGTTACCATGGTTAATTCTCTTATTTAAGAACTCTCGTGTACTATGCCTTAATGATTGGTTTTTTCTTAGATATTATATCTCATGCGTGTTGCATCTTTTGATTAAAAGCATCTGGGTACACTATTGTTTTTCAGTTCTCCTTCCGAAAATAACATGCTAATGCAACCCCCGCCTCTTTTCTTGTTATAGGATGGTTCATGTAATGGTCTACAGCACTATGCAGCCTTGGGAAGAGACACTGTAGGTTTACTATTTCATTTTCTTCATGGAACAATTTATTAATGACACTGTTCACTCTGGATTTGTTTTCATTTCTCTTTCTTCTTTCTTTCGTTTGCTTTTTTTTTTTGGCATCATCATAGAAAAAAAAGAGAGAAAACAACGGAAAAACTCAGAAGTATTATTTGGTTGACATGTCACATGTCACCCCTGTAATTTTGATTTTGATTTTTGTGCATGATTAAACCAAAGTGATGTTGTTGTTGGCCAAAAAAAGACACCACTGTCTGGGTAATATGACATCATTTGGGTTGATTTTTGAAGGAAATGAAAGTATTAGGGTGGCATTTGACTTCATAATCTCATGTTTTATTTCAGTTCTAAATCAGAGTTGCTTGTTATGTATTTTTTTTTCTATAAAAAAAGTTGTTGAGCTGATTGTGATTATATAACCACTACTTAGCGTTCAAAAATTTTAGTATTCGGTGAGGGTCTCCCTTAACCCCTTTAGACTCATTTATGTTTCATGAAAACAGGCTTGGATGTAGTACATAAATCACCTCTATGTTGTTCTTGCAGCATGACATAATTACCTTCTAGGCACCGTGTTTATTGTATTACTCCCTTTTTTTAAAAATGATTGAAAATACCTCTTTCTGGTTTCAATATCTTTAAAAACAAAATAAGTAGAGCAATAAACTATATGTGATTCCTGGCTCTTATATGTTACTCATGTACTCATTTTGCTCATCACCAATTCTTTTATCCACCTTGGCTGTGCACTTTTGTACCATGCTCATTTTCTCCCATCTCCTTAAAAAAATGTGGAACGCTGAAAAAAAAATCATAATTGAAGTTTATTTCTCAATCATTCTGCTGATTCGTTCGTAATTTTAAAGCATGCTATCCTAAACTTGATTGATCAAAACTGCATCCATGAATACCTGAAAGGCTTCTCCTGGGCCTCCCAAAACCATTTATGATCCATTGGTGAATTTGGTTATAATAATTCCAAATGATAAAACTTCAACTACGTTCTCTGATGCTGGGAATCAGAATTGTTCGAAATAGAGTTCTGTTCTTATGCTGGTTAATACACTGTTTATTCTCTTGCATTTTGAACATAACTATCTTCCACATCTCTGGCTCATTTGAACTGAAGTTATGCATTCACTTCTTCTGGTGTTCTCCAGCTGGAAGCAGCGGCAGTTAACTTAGTTGCTGCAGAGAAACCTTCGGATGTTTATTCAGAAATTGCCGTTAGGTATTCTAATTTCCTCTACAGGATGTTAACTTGTTGTCTACCATGAATATGATTCTGTATGACTCTGCATGTGTCTTTATTGCATGATTCGAATGTGCATTTGATATTTATTATTGTGCAAAATGAGACTGAAAGGAGTTTTGCTGACAGGGTCCATGAAATAATTAGAAGGGACAGCAGTAAGGATCCTGCTACAAACCCACATGCTTTATTAGCCAAGATCCTAGTTGATCAGGTCATTCTTTCTTTTCCTGCTCTGATGTTTGAATTATCAATATGTTTAAATAACTACAAAAGCTTGATGGAGAATAAGTCATCCCCCCAAATAATGAAGCTTGATGAAGGATAAGTCATCCTCGCACATAATGAATCTTGATGGATTATCAATTTTTTCTTTTAGAAAAACAATCATTTACTTCTGAACTTCTTTTGTCTAACATTTTGGAAGCTTTTCAGGTGGATCGGAAATTGGTTAAACAAACAGTGATGACTTCAGTGTATGGTGTCACTTATGTTGGGGCACGTGAACAGATAAAAAGAAGATTAGAGGAGAAGGGTCATATTACGGATGATAGACTGCTCTTCAGTGCAGCCTGTTATACTGCTAAAGTGAGCATCCAGCCTAGTTATAAGGACATATTATGGCTGTTCTAGGATATGATAAATTAATTGCACGTGATTTCTAGAAAATGTCAATGAAAAGTTGATGATAGAATATAATTTCAACTAATGTGAGATATTCTAATCCTGATGTATTTTAGCCATGTTTTAATTTGTGCTGTGGATCACATGATCATCCCACTTTAGGCACACCTAAAACTATGAGAAGATCCTTGTATTAGTGGAATCATTCTCAAATTTACTCACTACCTCTTCCATAGGTGACATTGACTGCACTAGGAGAGTTGTTCCAAGCTGCTCGTGATATAATGAGCTGGCTTGGTGATTGCGCAAAGGTATGGCTCCATCACATTTGGGAATCAAATTACATGGACCACCTTTATTTTTATTAATAGTAACATTTTATTCAAATTTATTTTATTGCTTGACCATGAACCTATTATAGATTATTGCTTCAGAAGATCAGCCTGTGCAGTGGACAACTCCACTTGGCCTTCCTGTTGTGCAGCCTTACTATAAGACCGAACGACATCTTGTGAGTATTAAATCCTTACTGCATTTTTTATTTGTTAAGTGCAGGCTGCTATAGATTAATAATATACCAGTATGGTAGGTTCCTTGCTTTCATGGTGTTTGTAATTTTAAAAATGTTCATTTGCTTAACTCTTTATTGCTGTTAGAGGAATATGAAATGGTTGGTCAAAATATTCCAATAGATAAAGTTTTTTTTTGAGTAATGGTAAAGATCCTTTAAGAAAACTCTGTTGGGATCCTTGCTTATAGCACTGGAGAACATTTGTAGTGAACTCATGCCATGTGACTATGACATTAAATATCACAAGAAATGAATGACATGATATTATGTTAGTTTTTTCTCCTACACTTAAGATTGGCATAAAACTTATGTCCTCTGCTTTCCCACTTTCTTTCTTTTAAGTAAATGGAAACAGTTAGGTAACTAATTTGGTGTTGCAGATAAAAACTTCACTTCAGATTTTGGCCCTGCAGCGGGAAGGCAGTTCGGTAAGCTTTACTCTGTTGTCTTGCTTTCAGCTCTTCTTTCCTTTCTGACATTTCATTCACTCACATAAAAACATTATTATACTATCAATATCAGGTACAGGTTAGAAAACAGAGAACTGCTTTCCCTCCGAATTTTGTGCACTCGCTTGACGGCTCACACATGATGATGACTGCAGTTGCATGCCGGGATGCTGGTTTATGTTTTGCAGGTTTGCCTTGCATTCTTTAGTACATGAAGCTCAAACCTAGTAATAGAATGGATCTAACTTATTGACATGGTGTAGAAGATTAGAAGCCTTTTATGTCTTTGATGAATGTCTTTTCAAAACAGTCCAAGTAGAGTTATTATTTGCATCATTACTTTTTATAGTTGGGTTCACTTTTTAGGCAAGTTTCAATTTGTTCTGTTTGATGCAAACAAAACGTGGTAGGAATTAATATTCTACTGCTTTATGATAATTGAAGCTTTGGCTGATGAACCTCGACATATGGCTTGAACTTGACAAGCACTTGAGCCATTTATTTTATTTTGCCCATTAGGCTCTCTAAAGATTCTAATTTAAGCCTGGTAGAATGTACCTTTTGGGTTCATTTTGATGAGGACTTGTCTTTTATTCTAATAACTTTGATGCAACTCTGAACAATTAAAAATGATGCTGAATTTTTTGTATCTCCGTAACTAAACCTGTTTAACCCTAAAGACCCTTATCTTTCTTTTCTTTTTTTTTTTGAGAACCCTGTAAACGCTCCCTGAACCTACAGCATGCCAGCATCAATATCAGTTATTCATTGGAGCTTGTTTTGCAAATGCTAACTTTTTGTGACTTTCCTGCTACTATGATGTACTAGGTTCTTCAGTTACCTTGCTAGTCATCCTTTCTGCCCTTGAATTTTGATTTCCTCTGAACTTATTGCGTGCTAGTACCATTAATGGCTTAGTGCAGGTCATTGTATTATCAAAAAATCATGTATATTTATCCATACCTAAAACCTATTTGAAGTGCTATTATTCATCTTTTTTGACTTGCACATAAATGTGCTGAGGCATTGGGGATAAGAAATGTTTTCTTATCTGGCTATGGTTGTACAGTTTCAAATGATGTAGTAAGTACTCCAAATAACTCAAGTAGAGAAACTGGAAGTGTTACTCAAGTACAGACAGTAATGTGTATCATAGTTAATTTTATCATTATGTAGTTTCCAACTATCATCATACTTTTTCTGTGGTCCTCGCATCCTTCTGAAGTGAATCTCCTTTGCAGGTGTTCATGACTCTTTCTGGACCCATGCAACAGATGTGGATTTGATGAATAGGATATTGCGGGAGAAATTTGTGGAGCTTTATAACATGCCAATACTTGAAAATGTGAGTGCAATGGTGTGTGATGACCCAGTTTTTCTGTCTGACCAGCTTGACCTATTAAGTGAGCATTTGTCATTGTCTTCAAAGGGAACTATAAATTACCGTGTCTGCCTATCAAGTAATTTGGGGGGCTTTTTTCTTGGCCTTTTCTAGGAATAAACACCAATTTGATCTTTAAAAAGAAAGGAACAATTACAAGAAAAAAAAAAGAGAGCTTATGAATGCCTCAATATATTAAGTGGCTTCTTCCAGCTTCTCCCAGTAGCCAGGGATAACTGCTTGGCATTAGTGTTGCCTTTTTGTTTTTCAAATATAAGTTAACTCAATTATGATATTTCTTCTTTTTTATTTTTATTAATAAATGTTGCTGACCTATATGATGACTTGGATCGTCCCCAGTTACTTGAAGACTTCCAGACGTCGTACCCAACATTGCAGTTTCCACCTCTGCCTGAGAGAGGCAACTTTGATTTGCAAAAAGTTCTTAGATCTCCATACTTCTTCAACTGAATCTTCATCAAATGTAAATCGGAAGCATCATCTTTGCATTTTGCTACTTTTGACCATGAAGTTGTCAAGTTTTCCAGGCATTTTGTGCAGAATTAAACTGAAAATTTGAAGGAAAGTAGAAGTGGCAAAGAGAATTCTGATGCCATTGGTGAGTTTATTATCTTGAAATCAAAGATTTTTTCTCAAGAAACAGTCCCTGCACTTAGTTATGATCAGCTCAGAAAGGCCATTTCTAGTGCAGAGGATGAAACCCTCCAACTGGCTCATTCGTGTACACAAAGAAACTCTTGGTATGGGTGGATTAAAAGAGCGTCAGATTCCTATTCTATGTTTAATTTGGGGAGACTGATCTTCGAGGGCTGCATGATATGGATCGATCATTCTTGCAAAGGCATACAACGAGTATGCTTGGTGCTTGCTGCATTTTTTTTCTTGTGCTGTGAGCAGATCACGAGAAACAAGGCTACTTGATTGTTGTAAGATCAAGTAAATCTTATTTTTCTTATTCTTTTTTTCTTATCATGTACCATTTCATCTGTACATATACAAGCATAGGAGAGAAGATCCTGTTATATAGCGGGGCCATGCTAAATGTAATTTTCATATGCCAATTGGCAAACCATGTAAAAGTTCTCTACATAATGGAATGGAAGGAAATTTCATAGGTGCACATTGTTAGCTCTCCTGAGAATGGATTGTTCTTGTTTCTTCTTATTACATGTGATCGTGCTCTGAGTTCTTATTGTATATGATTGTGCTCTCCTTACTGAATTTTAAGGACAACCAGTTCTTCGTTTTGCAGCTGTAACATTGTGAATCAAGATAGTGTGGTTTCAAAAGCCATCTATTGGCAGTTTCATTGCTGATGTTTCGTAAAAATTGCTTGCAGGATTTTACCATTTGTGAAAAAAACTAGGAGATGAGGTAGACAACTGAAATTCAACAAGGCCAGACATTCAAAACTAGAAAATGCTCCAAAGCAGTTGCAGTCGGAGGAGAGACAAATACTTTGGTGACAGGTTTGGTTAAGAAAGCCAGGAGACAAGTTTTTCTATAGGAGATGCATGCACATGAAAAACAGAGGAAACCCAGAGTGATATTTTCATGTATCATATGAACATTAACATTAAATTCTGCTTTATATGAAGGATCAAAACAAATCATTGATAAACAAACAAGAAGCTAATTAATGATGTTTCATCATTAAACACGAAGAATCTACAAGTTTCTAAAATAACCTTTAGTAATATAAGGATATGATAGAAAAATTTCATAAAATTGTTCAAAATGTTTCAAGAACTTAGGATTTTTAAAATTACTCAACCATTGAGATTTTTAAGAATATATTCTTGAAAAATTAAAATTATATTATTGTATACCTCTGGAGCATTTTTTAAATGAAAAATATAATTTTGAGAGAGGGATATATTGGGAAATTTAATATTATACAACACACAATTAGAAACATTACAACATATTAGAGACTTGATTAATTATCCAAGGATAGATTAAGGCCCCGTTTGTTTGCTGGAAAGTAGTTTTATTTTGGAAAGTGAATTCCGGGGAAAGTGAAAAATAAGTTGGAAAACATTTTTCAGTGTTTGGTTATGTCATGGAAAATGAGCTGGAAAATAACTTATTAATGTTTTATTTTTCTCAAGTTTATTAAAATAATGAGGAACAAATCTTACAAATTAAAAAGTTGAATGAGAATGAAATTGAAAAAAATATAATTTCATAAATTATCTCAAATAAAATAAATAATAATCAAAATAATAGAGATCAAATCTAAAAAATTAAAAAAAACAAAAGGTGAATAAATTAAAATAATAATAATTAACATTTCATAAATTATTTCAAATAAAATAAGTAACAATCAAAAAAATAAGGACCAAATTTGATAGATAAAAAATTTCAATAAAAAAATGATAAGAAAAAAAAATAACAATTATAAAAATAATGACCAAAATTAATATAAAAAATAAATTTTAAGAGATAGAATTGAAAAATAAATATTCAAAACAAATTATATATAGCAATCAAAAGTTTGAGGATCAAATTTGATATAATCAGCAAATAATAACATTTCTAAATTTTTCATAACTTCCGGAAAGTGTTTTCCGCCCAAATTTTTCAAGAAAACACTTTCCTGAAAACCAAGCCAAATTTTCCTTTGACTGGAAAGTGTTTTCCGTTGACCAATTTTTCTAATGGCAAACAAACACAGGAAAGTTTGGAAAGTGGTTTCCCGAAAACCACTTTCCGGAAAACAAACACAGTCAAAAGAGAAAACATTTTCCTGGAAACCAAACCAAATTTTTCTTTGACCGGAAAGTGTTTTCCGTTGACCAACTTTCTTAATGGCAAACAAACACAGGAAAGTTTGAAAAATGATTTTCTGGAAAGTGAATTCCGGAAAACAAACATGGCATAAGTCACTTACTCATTAGCTTTGATAAGGGGCATGTTCGGGAGAAAAAATAGTCACACTCAGGCACTTGTAAGAAAAAACTCATTAGAAAATTAGATTATATACTTAACTTTATACAAATATAAAATTGAATAAATTAAAAATATAAATACAGATTGGAGAAACACCTTATTATATAAATACAAATGTAGTCATCAATATTGAAATATTCCAAGTCTCCGGGGTACATAAATGGTGTGAGGAAGCAGCAGCGTGTAAATTACTTTTTAAAATAATTTTTTATTTGAAAATATATTAAAATATATATATATATATATATATATATATTTTTAATATTTAGCATATTAAAATTATTGAAAAGCATTTAATTAATATTAATTTAATATTTTTTTTCAAATAAAAACCATCTAAAAACAAACCCAGAAGTTATGACAAACTCATCGGACACCAGTGCATTCATTTTGCTACGAATTCCAGCAACAGTAAACCGTGCCTTCTGCAAACATAATTGTCGAAGAAAAATGTACTATATAAATTATAAGATCTTTTATCGACTAGAATAGAAATTGGTTGAGGAAATTCAGCAGTGAAGCAGAGAGCTTGATCGACCAGTGATTTGACCCTAACTGGAGATAGCAAAGATTAGAGGATAGAGGAGCTGGTTTTCCCCTCGAAGATTTGAAGGCCGTGATGGAATTCATTTTTAATGAGCAGATATAAAAGATGGACTGGTAGGCATTTCTCACGTATTAGGTTAGGCAGTTAAAACTTAAAAGGATGTTTAAGAATATAGAAATGATTGTTTTTTTAAATATTATGTTTTAAAAATATATTAAAATAAAAATTTTATTTATTTTTTAAAAATTATTTTTAACATAAACACATTAAAATAATCTCACAATCCCAAAAAATATTAATTTTAAACAAAAAAAAAATCAATTTTTTTTAAAAGCATTAAAAAAAAAGCAAAAAACAGACAAATTAAGATTAGGGTAACTCTCTTGTATGGGGCAATTAAGCTTCTAAAGCCACTGAGAATTGACTAGGAGAATCTAATACCATCTCCACTGACAACCCTAGATGCAGAATAATTTACACCATAAAATCCATGCAGAATACCTCCAAAACCTGCTTTAACAAAGATGTACTAGCAGGGGAAAATTAACAATCCACCTCATAACATGTACAACAGGCTAGAGTCAGTGAAAGCACCGCAGCTTGGCTAAGGATGGTCAATTCCCCAGTCACGTGGTACAATCTACACGCAAATGCTTGCAAAGGCTTCCTCAAATGCCCTTTTCTTGCTGAACTCTATGCTCCACCCAGCAGCGCTACTCGCCCTCTCTGTTCGGATCCTCATTGTTTCCTCATCTTCTGCATATCCGTGCATGTCTGGCCCTCCTCTGAGAGGCACTGGTTGTGGAGCAATGCCTATTGGCCGAGGCTGCCCTCCAGCAATTGTAGGTGCATACTGCCCAGCTTCAACACTGATGCCTCCCTGGGAGCTCTGGCTCAACAAATACACAATTGAATTGATCAGGAGTGAGGGGGTGAGATAGACATTCCAAGGAGTAACAACGTATGATTTGAGACAATAAACAAACTTTCCAGGTCTGAATTCAACCTTTAAAAAGGTTAATTACTTCTGCAGTTCGCCGTGACTAACTTTTCATCCTAATTGCCAAACAAAAACCAAGGTAAATTTATTTTTATCTCAAGAAAATCACACTGCTTTTGCCAATCATCAATACAATTACTTATTCAAGATTTTAGCAATGTTGGACTGCACTTCTACAACTTTAAGTTATAAGTCTACACTCCGAAAAGGATATCAATTCAGGGACATAAGCTGATGGCATCCTCTCCTTCAGAGAGATTTATTAAGATATTATATATGCAAATAGTGCTTTTGACCAGAAAAGAATAGAGAGTCAATTAAGAACAATGAAAGTTCTGTGAATCATTAAAATGGTATCCTTTCTAGTAGAAGTTAGAAAACAAATCTCAACATTGAAGTCATATGCATAAGCTATGTGGATCCCGAAAAGCATATTCATATTGCTACTTGGTGACTCTTATAAATCATAACAGTAAAGAGATGTCCACTCTGTGTTGAACAAAGTTGTCTAGACAAATTGTCGTCTCTTTCAACTTGAAAAGACACATTTGGGATTAAAACTAGTTTGTCCTAGAATCAACTGAATTTTATCACACTAATTTTCTTTCTCTTTTATTTTCCCAGACAATTAATTTAAAAAGATATAGATCAAGCCAACCTTTATTTTCAGCACTCACTACTGGTTTCATCTAAGATTAAAGATTTCACACACTATTCTATGCTATATAGTTAAAATCTAAATAGTACCATGGAGTTTAATAATTAATTTGAACCGGATTCAAAATCCAATGAAATGAAATCCTACCACATCAACCTCATACAGCACAAAGCAGCAAGTTGAAGTAGAGATGTAGGAGTAACAACTTTGAAGAGTAGTTATTGTAGGAGCACCTTTCATAATTATGGTAGAAAAATCCGTGTACTCGGAT
The DNA here is from genome assembly GCF_000002775.5 of Populus trichocarpa. Taxonomy (NCBI): domain Eukaryota; kingdom Viridiplantae; phylum Streptophyta; class Magnoliopsida; order Malpighiales; family Salicaceae; genus Populus; species Populus trichocarpa. Next base: position 12,299,348 of record NC_037302.2, on the reverse strand, counting down.
CCACTAAAATTCCAAACTAATTTGGTCAGTCACATTGATCTTCTACCTCCTCCAATTATTGCAGCTATGTATTGTAGGTCTGTAGGCTATTGTGAAGCTACATTCTTCTTTAGCTCTTTCATCAATGTTATACTTTGCCTACTTCTCCTATCCGGCTCCCCTTTCCCACTACTTTAACCAATCACTCTTTCCCACTGATGCATCCCGCCAAATCTTGATGTCAGATATTGCCAAATCTAATCACATGAGCCTCCCTCAACTTGTACTCCAATGATGCCATCTTCACCTTCCAAAAGGCACTTACTCTAAAACTGGTCCTTTCTTATGTTTTCACACATCCATCATAACATCTTAGCTATGCTCATTTATGAACTCACTACACAACCAACTCCATATCATAGAATAGCCAGCTAATTGCAGTTAGCATGTCTTTAAACAAGCAAAGATTTCAATCACATAACATAACTGCTTCAATTCAACCACCCCACTTTGATTCTATGGGTAAAGTGCACCTTGATGTTCCTCTACATTCATGACAGAAGCTATGTTTCAGAAACAGACAAGCTCTATCACCTTCCCTCTATTCGGAGCTAGCAAACCCGGTATCCCTGGCATGGCACATTTACTTCACTACTATTATTATCCTTATCTTGACACCTTTGAACTCATGGGTATGCCTCCCTTAAGTCCAATCTTTGTACACATCCACATCTATATAATCATAAAATAGCATGCATAATTGCCTATGGGATATCATTTGTATACTGCCTGAGGGATTTATCAATAACCATAAAAGGAAAAATGCAAGGACTCAACTTGAGGAGCAAATTTACTCAGTTAATTAAATGTGTACAGTCAGACAAACAGATGAAAAATATGAGGAACAAGCTTTCATACACAGTAAGCAAAAATTATCCTCAATTTAAACTATCTGTACAGGCTCCTAATTTCTATTTCCTGGATCAGAAGGCAGAAGCTCATTATAAATAGATTAACTTCCACACAAAAAAAACAACTAACTAAAACGAAAAACAAAATCAAATGCAATGATTTTGATAATAGAATTGGAAGAAACAATAAGAGCCTTCAAAAGGTTAAAAAGAAAAATGATGTGCCAAATAAAAGTAAGAACTCATTATATTCTCACCCCATCAGTATTATCAGTTTGTGCACGAGGCCCCTTGCTTGCTGCCATAGCTAAGGCCAATTCTTCAGCCTGTTAATCAGGATAAATCACACCTGAGTAAATCCCCGCAAAAATTATCTACATATTGTTGAAATGCTGATATGTTGTACTGATTTCACATATAGGATTGTTGTTTTAAAAGTAAAAATAAAAGAATTCCTGAAAGTACCTTCCGAGCTTGATTAATCAATATTAGATCTGCATTTTCTTTTTGATACTCTGCAATTTTTTCTTCAATAGCAGGGACATCAACTCCAGCAACCAAGTCAAATACTGTAAGAGGTCAAGATAAAATCTTGAATTGAAAACCATGCTTAAAAGTCACTGGAAAAAAAAAAACAAAAAAACTCACTCATGTCTTCTACTTCCTCCAAGTAATCATTGTACTCCCTCAACGATGGAAAATCCTCTTCTCGCTTATTAAATCTATAAAATAGGTATTCAACTTTTGAATTATCATCCGCAACATAAATGCTAAAACAACACTTGTATGTGGGCGAAATTGGAAGAAAGTAAGTAAAAAAAGAAATAATCCCATTACAAGCTGGTGCAGGAAAAGAAAAAATCCCATTCCATTAATTCCAATGTTATTAAACCTCGTAGCTGATTACATGGTAACTATAATTGAAAGAAGAAAAGCTAAACATGAAAAAGAAAGATAACCCAGGAAGAGAAATTACATGCTAGCAATCCTTCTTCTGACCAGTATCTCCTTGTTGTGAGGATTATTACTTGAGACCACCATTTTTTTAAGGTTCCCACGAATCAAGAAAACAAGATCAAGCAGAACAAGATATTCTGTTGGTTTGACGCCGCCCCCAACTACAAAAGAGCCACGGCAGCTATGACTTCGTACCAGAGAAGAAGAGATTTCAATGGGATACTACCGCTATGCAGATGAAGATTCGTTGAGCCGTTGATGGCCTTTTTGTCCTACTGACATCAAATCTTGACCCTCCCTCCGAATAGAATCACAGCTTGGCTCGATATCTCTCTGAGGTTCTTGTTCGTGGCTGTACAGACTGCAGAGGTGTGGTCTGAGAGTGGAGAAGTCGAGACAAGAGGAGCCGGGTCTAGCGAGAAAGGCAGTGTTTGGGGTTAAGGAAACTTGGCAGGAGTCAAAGAGTTGGGCTCATGGTTACGGACTGGTGGGTCGAAGAAGCCTCGAAGGCTCTCTTAAATTAATTCAATTTCGATACGTCTAGTAGCACTAGAGAAATTTTTTAAAGGCAGCTGTTTAAAAAAAATTTAAAGTAGTTTTTATTTAAAAATATATTAAAATAATTTTTTTATTTATTTTAAAAAAATTAATTTTAATATCAGCATATCAAAAAATTTAAAATAAAATAAAAATTAAATTTTTAAAAAATATAACTTTAACTAGCATCTTAAGCTGCAAATATTTATAATAAATTCCTTGAGATGCTAGAGATAATTAAATATGATTAATATATATATATATATATATATATATATATATATATATAAAGAGATAAAAACATGATTTTGTTAAAATAAATTTCTTTTATTTTTTTTGGCAAAAAACAAAAAGATAAATAAAAATCAATAAATCATTTCTTCTGTCCCTAGCCCCATTAAAAAGAATCAACTCGGGTGAAATAAATTAACTTGAATTGATTCAAAAATAAAATTTTATAAGTTAAAATTTTTTCAAACAAAAAAATTAACAGATTTTGACTGGGTTAACACCTTTTATTTTTAATCAAATCTTACCGAGCTGAGTTCTATAATAAAAACTAGCATTAGTTGCAACTCAAACCAATTTGTATAATGGATTTGTTTCACGATTGAAAAAGAGGAATCAGCTTTCAAAGTTTGTTGCTTGCTAGTAATCCAAGGAAGCCGTTTGTTGCTTTCACCGAGATTTGGCTCTCTGTCATCCTTGTCTGGCTTTAATTCTTCTGTTATCTCAGCTGCTGGATAGGAGGTCAATCATACTTTAATGGGAGGGTAATGGTTGTGCTGATGCTATGGCCAGATTGGGAGCTTCTCAAAGTGATCCAGTTGATTATCTGGGACACTTATTTGCATACTATTCTACTTTGATCTTCCTTTCTGTCCAATGCACCAAAAGAAGAAGAAGAAGATAAATAAAAAAAGGTTCCATGACATTGAAACAACAGTAGCGAAATGGAGGAAGCAACTTGCAGGCAGAATTGAAATTGAATTTTTAACGCTTCATCTCCAATTCAAGTGAATCATAAGTGAATAAACTTTTATTTTGATGGTATTGTAAAGGGTGGATTTGAACTTGGCCCCTTCTCTTTGGAGGAGAAAGTTGTTCATAACATTAATCCACACCCTGGTCGTAGATTATCTTGGATTTGCAGCAAGAAAAATGTAGCCCCCTGGAAAAATGACATCCCCTGGAATTACTTTGGATCGTGGAATTAACCGCCAAAAGGGCACGGCGACATCAAGAGTCGCTGACTAGTTGAAGGGTTGGCATTGGAGTTCCTGATAAGAAGGCTTTGACGAGTGTGAGAGCTTGTTTGGGTTTATGCAGAGGCACTTCATGGCCTGCTCCTCTCACCACAACGAAGGTAAGTCCAGCATACTCTTGGGTCCATCCTCCCACCTGTTTGACAAAAAATGCTCCTTAATAAAAGTTTATTGGCAACTTGGAACAAAGTTCGTGAATGACTCCTAGTTTATAGAACGAATTCTCTTGCATGGAATTCCATCAAGTGATTTACCTGTCCATCATCATACCAGGCACCCCAAGGTTTGACAGTAGGAAGTTTCAGAGCATCTATGCTGTAGCGGGTGGATGTAACTGGGATAACGGCATCTGTATCACCACTGTTGCAAAAGAAGGGGAAAAAATTACAACTAGGATTGACAAAAAAAAGTTTGTTGAACAGGTTAAAACAGCAGCAAGGAAAACAACTGTCAGCACCCTAAGTTGCCATTTTTGTTGATTCTAGTCATTTTGGCATGTCAAGGACGATGGCAAGAATATACCAGTTAGGAATTTGCTGAGAAATGTTTGAATATATTCTGTTTCATAATATCTCCTGACATGAAGGAGATCATATTGATCTTGTTTGGTCTGAGGTCCTCCAGATATTTCTTTATTAAGGATATGTTTGGTAGAACTTTTGAAGAGGGGGGGCGGGGGGGATGAGGTTAAATGTTTGCCTTGGGAGGTGGGGGTAAAGGATTTTTAAGGGGAGGGAATGTTGGACTTCCACCTCTTACTTCTAGACTCGCAAATACTCTTGAACACATCACCCTTAAAGATATTTTACACCTGTAATACTTCATCATTAAATCTTACCCTCTTAACATTTCCCCTCTAAATTTTTAACCTTGCACAAAACACAATCTAAAAGGGAAATGCTAGCTACACATAGAACAACCCTGCAGCAGTAAATGTATAGAATGCTTTCACAGAGATACCTGAACATCTAAAAGGGAAATGCTAGCTACACATAGAACAACACTGCAGCAGTAAATGTATAGAATGCTTTCACAGAGATACCTGAACACCCACACATGAAGTCCTGAATGTATGAGTTCTTTATAAATGTCCAGCACTGTCCTAGGAGAATCCTTCCAGTTAATATTTACCACTTCACTGCAAAATAAATAGATGGAATGTTACTAGGGCATACATTTAGGGTACTTCAATCAAGGTAGTCAAAGTACACAAAATGAGGGAGGGTGAAACACAATATTAGATAACTCAGTCAAACATCATACAAGGGGCATAATTTACAATTGAAATTTTGATATTATGTGACCAAGAAATAAATAGTTCCAATTTATGCACTTGGTCAGAATGCCATACTTTCCCAATTAAACAATTTTAATACAAATACGTTTTGTCAACTCTTGTGTGATCAAGCTGTTATGCTGTAAACCAACATCGAATCACACTAAGGATCTATTTATTTTTGGGCTCACATTAATCTACAACTAAACAGGGGTCCAGCTAACCATAACAAAAATGCACATCTGCCTCCGAAATATTACAACTACAATAAAACTAAAAAAGTTAATGCCTGTGAAATTTTGTAAACGTGGAAAATACATGTACGCCATATGTTGATAGTTATCACAAACCTACAAAAATCAATGTTAGATGATGTGGGCATGTTGCTCCCCTAATATCTGTGCAACTAAGTAGGGGAATCTAATCCTTGACCAGAAAAAAATGGCTCTGAAACCAATGTTCTTCCAAGGACAAGCTTAAGATGCCAAGATAAAATCAGAACTAATGCTTTTTCAGAAGTTAATTGAACAGATATACCTGCAGGTCTCCCATCTAGCTGGTGCAAACTCTGGTGAAACATGTAATGCCTTCTGAACCTCAGGTAGATTGAAATATACAGTTGTATGTGTCTCAGTACAGGGATCATACTTCTCACTGACACGACCAACCCTCTATCACAAGACAATAAATTTCATTTAAGCTGTGAAGAATTTCATATAAAGGATTAGTTCATAAAGGAGTCCTATTTAAAAATGGCCTCAAACTTTGATTTCCAATGAGTTTCGTTTACTCTTCATGTGGAAAGGGAAACCAGAATTAATGGAAGTTCTATGATAGATTAATTCAAATTTGAAAAAACAGAACAATATATCAGATACACAAACCTAACCTGAATGTGTAAATGTTCCCCAGATCTTTTAGAAAAGAATATATTTCAGAACCTCATGTTTGTGTTATTAATACATAAACCAAATGCAAAGGAATCTTTGTTTTTCTTTTTTTTAACAACCAAATGCAAAGGAATCTAAGACCAAGAAAATGAGTCCTGGACTTGCATTTATTAGATCAGATGGAGTAGGCATTTAGTTGACATGTAAAAGTTCATGGAGAAGTTGTGAAACAAGCATGCAATGTGGAATTTGAAATAAGGACGGAGAAACAGTAGATTTAAACATTTTTATCTGCCTTGAAATAAAAGCCAGGCAAAATAAGATAATCTAGTGGCAATAAAAAAGACCAGCTAACGCAGGGAAAGTTTTGATATCTCATGGAATTGTAAATGCATCCATAGACTTGGTGAACTTCTCATTTCCTTGCAAGAATGCTAAAACACATCCTAAAAAAAAGTCAAGGGATCGACACAATGACAGAAGATATACACACTTTTGTAGCACATTCAATAAGTTTTAATACCAACAATATAGGTAAACAACATCTCTAAGGAATGACAATCAACAAGCTAGATTAAATCTAGCACATTCATTCAAAGGTAAGCTTGTTATTTCTAGGGCGAATAAATTAAAGTGTTCCCAGAGAACGCAGTATAGCTGAGGATCCAATGAAGTGCATATTATATACAGACTGCAAAAACCTCCCCTAAAAGAGAAAAGAGTGGAGAAAAAACAGAATCCCATGTTTGAGGATTCATCAACTCTTCCCTGCCAAAAGCTCATTCATCAAATTTGTTACACACTTAATTTGTAACAAGCTCCTTGAGGAAAATTAATCCCCCAAGTCTAGGCCCCACCCCTCCACTACAAACACCGCTGATATCAGCACTTGCATGCATCCACATGCACACTTGCACGCATCCACATGCACACTTGCACAAATATATAGAGAGGGGGGTCAAAAACTTCTCAGGAACCAAGGTATTTGAAAAGAGCCCATTCCAACATTGCAAGAACTGGTTATCTGAGATCAGGAACCAGTAGACAGATTGATATTATCCATATCCCCTCATATCAATGCATTTTAGATGACAAATCACAGGAAGAAGAAAAAAAAGATATAGTAAGTAATTAGTTCATAAAGCAGGACTCACATGCTTTCTTTTAGGCAACAAATTAGACTGGCTAACATTAGCAGAGCAGGAAGGAGTGAAGATGCTGTATGGATCAATGTTTCCAAGTTCTTTGGTTGCAATGTCCTCCATCTTATCACAAGCGACTGAGCTATGGATAAATGATTCAAAATCACACAAAAGATTAAGTTTCTTGTATGTTTGGTCAGAAATCAAGCCAGCTGCCCACATAAATTGGAAAAGTCCCAAATGGTCGTGATAATCATCAGTCAGTGCATTTCCAACCTGTACCAGACGTTAAACTTGGTCTTTTAATTATTTCAAATGGTGCAAAATGACCAAAAATCTTGGTTATTACATGAATAGTTGTTTGGATGTACCATATAACTCCTCAGATTAATTTTCTCATCCTTTGTCGCTTGGTTGTACCGTACAATGGCTTGACTCAGCTGAGGAACATAATGCCCTGGAACACAAATTAAAAATTAGAACCGCAACATACAAGCATCACACATCAGAAGTATAGCCAAGTCATTTAATAAAACACGTCATCTTGTCAAATAAAGAAAGTAAGAAGACAAAGCTACAACTTTATTCCTAGTGCATTTTAGTTTTTTTGTTTAACCGATATCTTTCCACAAGGTGAATATCTTAGGCCACCAAAACAAATTGCAAATCAACAGATTTATGAGTTCAAGAGGTCTACCTGCAAGCCATTCCAAAGAAGGTGGTAAAACTCAAGTAAAGCATCTGTACTCTGTAGTTCCTCTACATAGTAGCACGGTGCAGGTTGGTTGACAACATTCAAATAAAATTAGTCTGCCAATGACTGAAAAGATTCTCTTTCCTCTACTATGGCCCCTCCGAGTTTTTATTACGGTGACCACGAACCTCACGCTTAACTTTAAGGCTATGCCATCCCAAGGTGGCTTCTAAATGGAAAGCATTCTATGCTTGTTACTCATCAAATACTTCTATTCAGAAACTTTTCCGGACAAATACCAACGAAAACTTTAGCCAAGAACAGAAGGTAAAGAAAAAGGGCCCACAGCTAGAAAAATGAAGCTAGGGTAAACAGTTCATTCCATCTATGTCATCCATCAAAAACTGAAGTTTGGTACAAAATTTAAAAAGAAAAGGAAATTGAAATCAAACACTACCTGCATAGCTCTCCCCTGTAATGTAGAAGTCCCTTCCTTTGTATTGGGGGAAGCGTTCAAACCAATTCAGCAAGAAAGCTAGTGAGTCCGCAGCTGCAGATTGAAGTGTGGAAAGGTGTAAATACACAAGCTAGTAACAACGAGAAGAGCCCCAACAAAGAAGTATGAGACAAGAATGGTTGAACTAGTACCGGTCTTTTTGTCACCATTGTTCAACAGATCGGAAGAAGTGTTTGAATATGAATATCCAACTCCAACCGGGGAATCAAGAAACAAAATATTGGCCACTGCAAATTGGTTAAAGTACTTAAAAAAGATTGAATTCGATGTAATTATAAGAAATTATTGTGGTTTAGCATTCTTGAAATCTAAAGCAAAAAATCGTGCAATTACTCCCAGGTGATCAACAGTGGTAAATAAGTTGCAACATCCATTTTTAGATATTATTATGATCCTAATAGCCATCACATTATCAGTAGTAGGAAATAAACATATGTTAGAGGTAAAATGAGGCACAAAAATGTCGGGGGGTCTCCGAGGATAGGTATGCGGGTAGCTTAAAAAGCAGCTGATAGAATTCAATATGTGTTTCGAAATTCAAATATGATGATATAGTTCAGATTTTAAGCAAAAATAACTAATTGAATGATGAGTCAATGATGCAATAATTCTAATTTTTCAGTGACAGCACATGGTTCCACGGCTCATGGATTCATCCAACTGATTGTTCATTAATTGTTCTTTTTAGCAACCAAGCAATAAGCTTTACAACAATTGCTTTGACGGGCAACTCTAGTATATAATTTTATTTTATTTTTTTTATAATTAAAGAATTGTATTACCTTGATTCCAGGAATAAGGATTCAAGTAAAGGGTCTTTCCATCTGGCTTAATATGAAACGGTCCTATTTCCTCTGCCATTCCATAAGCAATGGAGGAACATCCAGGTCCTGCAAGAACAAATCTCCAATAAGAAACCAATTCAAGAAATTGTATTCTATTAGAGATTATCAGTTAATGAACAAACTATAAACTTTCAATGGCCTGAGAACAAAGAAAGATTAATCTAAGAAAGAAAACTCAGTCAAATATCTAATTCAGGAACAAAGATGGGGGATTATCAAAACGTAGGAGCTAATAGAGTAACAATCCTAGGTGACAAACAACATAATCGGTTGTATATCTAAAGTCAAAGTTGGATTTTTAAACAATTAAGCCATACAACTAATGAAACAGCAAAAGCAACAGAACAGTAACAACTTAGATGAAAAATCAAGACTAACTAGAGTGATATGATAATCACACAAGAAGCGAACCGAATAATAAAAGAAAAGGAAATAGTGTGACACCTCCATTAAGCCAAAGAAGAAGAGGCTTGGATTGAGGATCCTCGACAGCTTCAACAAGCCAGTAAAAAAGAGCCCTCCCATATTTTTCATTGACAGTGACATAGCCAGAGTAGTGAGCAAAATTTACATCGAAGTTCTGGCCAGGCAACTTTTGGACCCTGTCTAGATGTTGCTGGGCAACTGGGTCTCGTAAAGACGAAGCAAAGACACCCAAATAGAGATTGACGAAAATGATTAGAGTAGTTGCTATAGAGAATTCAAAAGAACCAAATGGAAATCTGGGATCGGCCATTTCTTGCTTGGAAAGAAGAACTACCTACTGCACTTGTTGATGGTACATAAGGAAGGATTAGCAAGCTGGGATGGGTCAATGATGGGTATAGGTGGGCTGGCCCGCCAGTTCTGACACCAGCGCGAGGGAATGCTCGCTCTCGCTTTCTTTTTATTCTGTTCCTCAGAAAGAAATGGGAGGCAGGAACGGTGGATGTTTTTATTGAGTTGGTGTGCATTAAACAATCATCTCCTCTATTTGGAAAGTTGCAATTTCAAGGATATTGTCGCCATAGTTAACGAAGCAAAAAGGTAATCCAAGGATATTGTTACCCTTGGCACCATAAATAAATAAATAAATTCAATTAAGTTGAATTCAGCTAAGTTAATATTCGTTATGAATATAGCATGGAGATGTTGATTATTAAAAAAAAATACAAATTAGTGGAAGTGTTTGTGACAGCGAAACTGGGATTTTCCTTTTCTTTTTAATTTGCGAGTGAAACCAGATGAAGATATGAGTAAGAGTTTAACAAATAAAATCAATCAAGAGTTAATATGAAAATACTAACTTGAACAAACAATTTTTTTTCTTAGAATTTAATGTTTTTTAACATATTTATTACCCTTTCTCTCTATAATAATACTAACTTGAGCATTCAATTCTCACATGAAGAAGAAGTTGCCATATAAAACCAAGATGACGAGCAAAGATTCGATCAAATAATTGATCGACATCTAAAGGGAGATCCAAGAGCTTTTTTATGATATCCTAGTCACGGGGACATCAGCCACCAAGATTATATCATTATCTTCAATGAAATACCGCAAGAACTCCCTCTCCTCCTCCAACAAGGGTAGCGCAGGAGGAACTTCAAAGCCAATCCTTCAATTTTTTATTTTTTTATTCAGATCATTTTGATATATAAATATCAAAAATAAAATTTAAAAAATAAAAGAAATATTATTTTAATATATTTTTAAATAATTTTTTAAAAAAAACAATGATTATTATAGAAACAGTACTGTTCAAAAATTGTTTCAGAATATGCAAGTACAGAATTGAAGATGAACTTCGGGAGAACTTGCTTCTGGAAAATCTATTTTGAGCGACGAAAATCTTCAAGGTCAAAACGAAAGAGAGGTTTTAACACACAAATCCATCGAACCTTGAGAAAATTAGAGGATTTCACTCTATGACGCCATACTTCTTCAAAATTTTCTGCCTCCACGTTAAAAACGAGATTAATGAAACAAATTGTACAAAAACTAGAGGGGATTTTGGAAGTAATGGCAAATAATAAAACAATTAGTCTCTTTAGTATTTTGCAAAATAAATTAAATAATCGCTCTAATTTTAAAAATAATTAATTAATTTTTTTATTAACGTGGATGTCCGGACTAGCTTGCGTGTACTTTGACTAATCCTACGGATCCTGAAGTAAACGACCATGTAAACTTTCAGTGACCCTGAAGTTTGTAGAACTCGAACCGGTGACCTTCAGGAATAAACACAGAGGCTAACTAGTTGAACTACACCTCCATATTTAAAATAATCAACTATTTATTTAACTAGTGTTGATCATGTTTAATTTAATATTTTTTTCCAAAAAGATATTTTTTTGCCATCATTATTTCCATGTTATATATCTTCTTTTTTATATCTCTTAAAACAAAAAAATATATAAAAAAAAATTTGAGAAAATACATGAAGTTGGTGAAAAGAATCAAAGTACAAATAGATTTAAAACTATAAGGACTAGTTAATTATTATTGAAATTAAAAGGATTATTTAATTTGCTCAAAGAAAAATGCGCCGCTCACCGTCCAACATACGACAAACTGCTAAAGATATTTAGAACAAAAAGTTTACGAGCTAAAGATCAACCATGCATGTGGCCATCTCTCTCTAATGCCAACGACAATTTGCAAGTCTACAACGGCAATAAAGTCAATTTTATTTTGATTTTTTTATATAAATCCATCCTAGGATTTCATTGCGCACTCCAAGAACGAGTAAAAGATGCATCAAAGGATGATGATTAGGGCTAACAACACCTTAATGATGATGATTAGGGCTGACAACACCATAATTAGCTTAGGCAAAGCAGCATCACCAAAAGATTAGGCTCACAAAACAATCAACAATTTGAATTGGATGACCAATATCATAACGAGAGAAGTTCTCGAAATTCTTGAAGTGGAGCTTTGATGATCAATTTTAGAAAATACTTGATCCTTTTAAGCATAGTTTTAAGACCCGGCCTGGTGGCCAGCCAGGTCCAAGGCACAGGTTCCGGTTTTTGACCAGGTCACGGGGTTTTGACCAAGTTATCGGGTAGGCTGGGTCAATTTTTTTTAAAAAAACCAAAAAGATGTTATTTTAGTAAAAAAACAAAAGTCAACGGGTTGCAACCGGGTCAACCCGTTGGGTCAGGCGAGTCACGCTGAGTTTTTTTTTTTCTATTTTTTTCTTCAACCCGGCTCAATTCCAATCCCAAATTGACCAGATCTTGGATCGATATGCTAGATCGGATCGAATTTCAAAACTATAGTATCACTACAAAACTAATGTACCAAAAACATCAAAATTTAGCTGCTTTGACAAAAACCTTAGAAAATATCTTAACTTACGTGGGAATTGTTGACATGACTAGCAAACAAGTGTTACTTCCACGTAATGGGGAAATATTGGTAGTTTGAAAGTTGGTTTTAAATTGATTTTTATTTAGAAATGTGTTGAAATAATATTATTATTATTTTTTATTTATGTTCTTATTATAAATGATGTATTTAAGAATGTGGTTAAATTGTGTTTTTAAAAAAGTTATATATTTTTGTTTTAGAATAATTTTTTAGTGTTTTTTAATTGTTTTAATATAATAATGTTAAAAATATTTTTTTTAAAAATAAAAAATATTATTTTAATTGTTTTAATATGATAATATAAAAAATAAATTTTAATATAAGAGATATTCATAGTTGACGAAGCTCGAGTGAAATTTGGAATGGCATATCAAGTTTCAAATCACCTTGTCATTTCGTAAAAACGTTCCTTAATAATAGTAATAGTAATAATCCTTTTCAACCTGTTAGTCGTGGAATATTACTGCAAATTCCAACAATCATGGAGAAAGAATATTCTTTTTCTAGCTAGGGCATCCAAACAGGAAACAAATTGGAATTATATATATATATATATATATATATATATATATATATATATATATATATATATTCATTCTAGGGCTCCTGCAAAAGTCAATTTACAATCAATAAAATAAGTCTTATCAGTTTTTGTCGTCAAGTCCTCCATTTTTATTTTTACAACCAATAAAATTATGCTTGTGTATTGTGATTCAAAATCCAAAATAATTTTACATAATTAAATATGCCAAATAAGCTCTTAATTAACCTTTTTTTTTTTTATTAAGGAAACTCAATTGAGACCCCCAACAAATATATTAGAGTTGACAAAAAAAAAACAAAAAGGATGCTGTACAGAATTAATTAGTCAATTTCACAATAGAGAAATTTTTTTTATATACGGGGAGATCAACCTATTATAATTGCAGTTTAATTATGTTTTTGAAATTTTATTTTATTTTTAAATTAATATATTTTAATATTTTTAAATTATTTTGACATGTTAATATTAAAAATAAACTTTAAAAAATAAAAAAATATTATTTTAATACACACACATATATATATATATATATATATATATATATATATAAATACTTTAAAAAAGAACATTTTATAAGCATTCCGAAACAGACTCGGGTCTGTTTGGGAGTATGGTTGCAGTTGCTTTTTAAAGTGCTTTTCACTTACATAAATGTATTAAAATAATTTTTTTATTTTTAAAAAAATATTTTTAAAATTAGCGTATTAAAATGATCTAAAAAATATTAATTTAAAGTAAAGAAAAAAATAAATAAAATTTATTTTTTTAAAAATGTGTTTTTGAAATGTTAAAACTAACAGGGCGAAACGGTAATTTACCGTTTGTGGACGAATTCTTGCAACGTATAAAATAATAATTGGCAGCCCAATTCGTTTTCCAATTTGCAATCATTTCTTCTCATTTCTCAAGGGAAACAGCTCAGCACAGACCTCTCATATTACTTTTTTAAAACCTCACCGACCGACCTCACATATTTATTCGTGATTTTGATAACTAACTTGATTTGATAGATTGATTTGCGATTTGCATGATTTGGAATATAGGTGAAGTAATGTTTGTTTCTACGTTTTAAAAATACTTTTGATAAAATTTGAAATTTTTTTATTTTTTTATTAATTTTAAATTAATATATTTTTAGTATTTTTAAATTATTTTGATGTGCTGATGTCAAAAATAATTTTTAAAAAATAAAAAAAATTATTAACATGCATTTTGGCACGAAAAGCTATTTGAAAAGCAACCACAACCACACCGCCAAACAAACCTTAAGTTTAATAAAAATAATAGCATAAAAAACTCAGTCAAAATCTGGTGAGTTTTTTTTTTCTTTCTAAAATGATATTATTATTATTTTTAATAAAATAAAATAATTAAATTAATCTAAATAAATTTACCTAGTCCTAACTCCATGCAGAGTACACGTGATACACAATTATGTTGTTTTGTTAATGTTAATTAATAGAACGAGGGTCACATGGGCGGAGCTGCTGCCACTCGTACCCTCCATTTCTCGAACACTTGTCAAGTTTTATAACCTCAAATTACTCATGTGATGAATCTTTCACAGACCTTTTCAGCGTACGATGGTGAAACTTTTCCTCTTTTTCTTTTTCTTTTTCTTTTTTTAAAAAACAATATGATAGCCCTAATGGAGCTAGCGAAACCCTACAAGACATCGAGGTCCATGTTAATAATCATCTTCAACCATATAATATAATTACTTAATCTTCACATGTTTTTTTTACCAAAACCAAGCACCTGGTCTGGTCAATATAAACCTTAAATTACTAGTATTTTATTTGGAATTAGGAATTAAAGCCAAATCTCTAGAAAATTATTCATAATTCAGCATGAGATGGTGAAACTTTTCCTCTTTTTCTTTTAAAAAAAAAAAAAAACAATATGATAGCCCTTATGGAGTCTAGACCATTTGAAACCCTCCGAGACATCGAGGTCCAGCCCTCAATGTTAATAATCATCTTCAACCATATAATATAATTAATTACTTGATCTTAATTCACATGTTTTTTTTTTACCAAAACCAAGCACCTAGTCTAGTCAATAATAATCAGCTTGTCACGTTAGTAGCTTAAAATACTCTTTAATACTCTTCAACAGATAATTAATTTCTTAAAATATTATCCTTTTCTTTCGATCTCGCTTTGAAAAAAAAGAAAAAAAAATTATATATATATATATATCATAACTCACAATGCATACAAGTAGATTACAATAGATAAAATTGGATATCAGTTAGTTTTAAGCCTTTTGATTTTATTAATTTGTCCCGAAATGATCTATATTGGACAATATCACGCCTCTACACGTATTTTGTTGGTGATAGTTAAAAGATCTTGTACAATTTATACATGTTTATTAAATGTTTTCATTCAAGATATTAAAATAAACAAAAAGAATATTTTTTAGACTAAGTTCACAAAAAAATCCAATTTATATAAGTTAGGAAAATGAGGGAAAAAAAGAAGAATTCGCGTGGTTTAACACTAAGCTTGTCTTTGGGAATAGATTAATGTTTATTTTAGAAAATATTTTAAAAAGTCTTAACAAGAAGAATTCAATTCCAATAAAAAAATTCACCAAAATAACCCACGCAAGTGGGTTATATTTACTATCTAGAGAATGATTGATGATTCACTTGTTTTTAACGGCAAGTAAAGTTCATTCGGGTTATCATTAAAAAAAAAATTATAAAAACAATCTTTATAGGTTGAAAATGAAGTTACAAAATTACCATTATAAATATTAATTTTCACAAATTACATCATCAAATTTACTCATTTTTTTATAAGTATTTTTAATTGTATTAATTCATCTGGTCAAAAATCCATTTGAGAACTCCAAAATCTAAAGAGTTATGAAATTCATAATGAAATAAACAAAACTGACAATGAAAATTGAAATAAAATAAAATGAGACCTGAAACATTCATTTTTAATAAGCAGGAGTTACCTTTTCTTTTCTTTTATTTCTCTTCACTCCCAAGATTTTTAGTTTAAATCGGATTTTATTTTTTCAACATCACTAATCCCTTTTTATTTTTAAATGATAAATTTGATTAATCTTTTAAATTCTATAGTTTCAAGTGAGTATTTAATGGAATTTGTTAATGAATTTAGATGGAGAGACGGCATGAGGATAGAATTGAAAACCTCAAGTAATGTTAAGGGTAGAATTGATGGATGCAATAAAAAAAACAAGAAGAGTTTTTCTTAGGCAATCCCGAAAGAAAAGACGACAATTTTTGCTTTGAAGAAAAGCGCAAGTCGACATTTTTATTTCACATGAAAAGCACACTGCAAACTTTCCACAGGGAAATTGCAAGGAAATAGCCATGTTCGCCCTGGCTTGTTGACGAAGCTCTGCCTCATGTTCTTGCTGGCAAGAAACATGAATATGAACAAAATCAAGTCTTAATCTTAGCCTCCAAATTGGACTTCAAACCTGGTTGTTGCATGCTCGCCAAGGCGAAATCCATTTTGCCTGCTGCTGCTGCTCTGCAGTCTGCATTAATTCTTTCCCAGTATTTTACCATGCAGTTTCCTAACGTCTCTTCATTGGTTGCTTCAGAGGAGGCCCAGGGTGACACAATCAATTTAGTTGGTCCGTGGCAACTTCGGTGATCTTTAAAAATAAATAAAAAATGACGAAGAAATTGAGACATAAATAAATAAAGAAAGCACCAGCTTGATTGTTTATACATTGAAGTAGGTGTGATGCACTCATTTCTTTTATTTCTTTTAAAAAAAAAAATTTAATAAAAAATAAAAAATAAAAAAAAAACTGAGATGACTTGAATTATTTTCAAAATAAATAAAAAATCCTACATGAAAAAAATAAAAAAATAATGGAACCCAATCTCTAATTAAATAAATGTTGAAAGATAAAATTAAAAAAAATATGAGTTTTTTTTTTTAAAAAAGATTTTATTATCCCTTATACTAAGTTATTTGACCAAAATGTAAAACGATGAATATATTCACAAACAATAAGATAATAATAAATGGATATTATAAAAAAGATTTTATTATTTCTAATAACAAGTTATTTTATTTTATTAAGAAGGACAAAATAGTCAAGATGAAACCACCCCACAATGAATTAGTACCATAGTGTTTACTAATGTCTTTAAGGTTTAATTTTTTTAATAAAAGATAAAAAAAAAAAAAAAAGAAGAAGAAAGGAAAGACAGCTTTTAGATAGCTTATTGAGGACAACAATGCAATTTGATAAACAACTCGGGGCCAAGTTAATCATAATAAAAAATTGTCCTCTACAAGAGGCAATGGAATTATTTTTTCCCAAAGTCCAATCACAACTCATTAATTACTGAAATAACACACAAAAAATTAATTAATTAATAACCCTATAAAAATAATCACAATTAATTAACTAATCAATTTATAAATGTAAATAATACTCCTACTAATGCTCTAATCTGCAATACCTAGCGAGATAAAGCTGCTTGCTTTTTCTCTTCTCCCCGACTTATTGCAGAGAGAGACAAGGACAGAGAGAGAGAGAGCATAGCTCTTCTGCTACCCTCTTGGTTTGCTTCTTGCAGAAGGTTCTCTTTGATTTTTTTATTATCCTCATCACAAGCTTCTCTTGCTACTATATAATATATATAAAAGAAAATAAAATAAATACCAAAACAATCGTAGAGAAAGAGAAAATTTAAAAACAAATAGTACTAAAATCTAAGAGGTTTCGTGGAGAGAACCGTTGTGTTTGTAGAGAGAGAGAGAGTCTGAAATTCCTCTTTAATCTCCTCACGTAATCACTTTCTGATGCCTTTAATCCTCTACTTTAAACTTCTCTCTTCAGACCACGTTAACCAAGAAAGTGTCTTTTGATTTTCTCTGTTATTTTGCTGTCATTTCTTTTGTGTTTTTGGTATTGTGAGAGCAGAATTCTGGTTTTTTCCTTGGGTTTATTTGGATTTGGGCTAATTTGGGAGATTTTGATGATGGGTCGCTGATGATTTAGGGTTCTGTTGGAGTAATCATTGGTTGGTCTGTTGTGATTTTGTTTGTTTAGAGGAATTTTGAGGTGGGCTGTTGCTGATTTGGGTTTTTGTGGAGGATTTGAGCGTAAAGGTTGGAGTTTTTTTTTTTTTTTTGGATAAAGTCTCTGGTCGGTGTGGTTTCATTGTGGGTTGATAAAAATTGGTGCTTTGTTGATTCAATCTTTAGTTGGTTTACGGTATGTTTGCGGGTCTTGCAGATTTCAGTGGTGGACTTGGTGATAAGGAAGGGCTAAAGCTCTAAAAACTGTTAATTTCCCATTTGGTTCCAAGGGATTGAATTGAATCGTTTCTGCGCAATCGGACTGGTTTTGGGGATTTTTTATTTAAATTATCTCTCAGTGTTGGTGTTTCTTGTTGGATTTTATTTTTAAGGTGGATAATTCTGCTTTAAAGATAAGATGAGTTCAAGCATCACAGAAGGTGTGGTAAATCAGCCCAAACTTTTAGTTCATCTAGCAGAAAATGGTCATTCATTTCTACTTGATTGCGATGAAACAACGCCTGTGGAAGCTGTCATGCAGCGTATTGAATCAGTTTCTGGGATTAACTTCAACTACCAGCTTGTTCTGTGTTTGGAGAAGAAACTTGAACCTCAGCGGTCGCTTTCTGCTTATAAGCTTCCATCTAGTGATGGAGAAGTGTTTATATACAACAGAGCAAGGATGCAAACCAATCCGCTCCCCCCTGCACTCGAACAAATTGATGTCCTTGAAATTGCAGATCCTCCACCGCCAGCTTCTTCACATAACCCCCATCCTTTAGATGATGCTTCAGACCCAGCTCTGAAGGCTTTGCCATCTTATGAAAGACAGTTTAGGTACCATTACCATAGAGGTCAAGCAATGTATAGGAGAACCCAAGTAAAGCATGAGCATTGCCAGAGGTTATTGAGGGAGCATAAGGTTCAGGAGAGGGCAATGGAGGTTGCTAGGATTAATGTGCAACAATTCTATAGAGCAATTCTTCAGAATTACTCAGAGTTCATGAAGCGTTATACACAACAACACAGGATACATTTAGATCTTTTAACGAATTTTGAGAGAGATTTAGAGAAACTGAGGTCGATCAAGCTTCATCCATCTTTGCAGTCTGATTCACGCAAATGCTTAGTGGATTTTGTGAAGGAAGATAACTCGAGGAAGGCCGTGGAGAATTGTAGCAATTCACATAGGCAGTTTGAGAAGAAGGTATTGGAGTTCAAGCAAAACTTTAGTGATGCAAAGCGCAAGGTGGAAGAATTATTTTCTTGCGGAGCAGCATCTTCTATTAGGAATCTGGATCTTACCATCAAGGAGCATCAGCGATTCATCAATGAACAGAAGAGCATAATGCAGTCTTTGAGGTTGGTTGATTTCGTTTTCAATCATTTGAACCGCCTTCCTATTTACAATTATTCTGTATGATTTTTGAGCTTGTTAGATTTTTCTTGATTGATTTAGTATGTTGATTCTTATAAAGCATTGCTGTGATAATACATCTCATCACTTTCAAGTATTGAACTTATAGCTTTTCCTATAATTTTTATAATACAGCTGGGTCATTGTTATGCCAAAGTTATATAATTGTTGCTCTGAGGGTTTTTTTTTTTTTTTGCATTTGATAAGCGTAGAGGAACGAATGGTGCAATGGCTGCTCAGTGGTGGTTGCATTTGATATGACTCACTCGTCTGTCTTTTTTATAGATAATATTACTTATCCCCTCCCCCACTCTTTTCTTATGTAGTCTGTCATTTAGATCACCAGACTCATCTCTCGTAGTCCCTCTACAGCATCCAGGGAATTTAATTGTTTTTCCATTTGATGCATGTGCTGTTGAATATTTTGTTAAAGACGACCTATGACAATATTGTTATCTTAAGGGACCATGAGAGTAGAAGTACAAAATTATGCTTTGGCTCAATGCCACTGGTCTGACAATTTTTGTTGGAAGTAGGAGCTGGACCTGAATGAATGAGAATTCCTGGTCCCAATTCACTTCGAGCTTCAGCTTGGTGTGTGTGGTTTGGATATTTTAAAACATTCAAGAGCGTGCAATAACTTGATTAATACCCTGTTTTTTCTTTTTCTACAAACATTGGGAATTAGGAAAATATACAAAACCTATAACTCACTATGCTAACCCCTGAAAATCCAAAAGATGTGTTTCATGAATCCATGAGAAACTAGGTTCCTGAAATCCACTAAAACAGAATTCGGAATTCAATTTGTATTCGTGAAGCAGCCATTTAATGCATGAACCCTTAAGATCCCTGATACATTTAAAGAAGCAAACTTCCTACTAAAGTTAAATACCAAGTGATATTAATATTTAAGTTCTCAAACTATACAACTATATTGAATAACAATTTACAACTAAAACCTATATTTTCTATTTTCTTGTCTCATATTAAAAACTCTAGTAGTTAGGCTGTAGGAGGATAATGTACATTCCACTGATTAATGGATGTGAGCTTGTATTCATGCAGCAAAGATGTAAGCACGGTAAAGAACCTTGTGGATGATTGTCTGTCATGCCAATTGTCTTCCTCAATTCGACCTCACGATGCAGTTTCAGCCCTGGGCCCTATGTATGATGTCCATGACAAGAATCATTTGCCCAGGATGCTGGCTTGTGAACATTCAATTTCCAAGCTGCTTGATTTTTGCAATGATAAGAAGAATGAGATGAATGTCTTTGTGCATGATTACCTACAAAAGATCGCTTATGTTACTTACCTCATGAAAGATGTGAAGTTACAGTTTCCTGCTTTTAGAGAGGCAATGTTGTGTCAGGATAATATTTTTAGGGACTTGAAGCTATTTCGTGGGATCGGTCCTGCATATAGAGCCTGCCTTGCTGAAGTTGTGAGAAGAAAGGCTTCCATGAAACTTTACATGGGTATGGCTGGACAACTGGCTGAGCGGCTTGCTACAAGGAGGGAGGTTGAGGTTAGGAGACGGGAGGAGTTTCTGAAGACAAACAATTTATATATACCAAGAGATATATTAACATCAATGGGGCTATATGATACTCCTAATCAGTGTGATGTCAATATAGCTCCATTTGACACTAATTTGCTTGATATTGACATCTCAGACCTGGACCGTTATGCTCCTGATTATTTGGTTGGACTTCCTTCAAAAGGTGATAAGACTGCAAGCTTGAAAGGTTCATTTTCTACATCTAATGACTGCTCTCACTCAACTGAGATGGAAGAAATTGGTGAGGAAGCAGTTGAGAAAGATGGCTCTGAGGAGCCCCTCGAGGACTGTGAGCTGTTAGAGATTGCTGGAACTAGCAAGATGGAAGTTGAGAATGCAAAACTGAAAGCTGAACTAGCTTCTGCAATAGCCCTGATATGTTCCCTTTGCCCAGAAATTGAATACGAGTCAATGGATGATAGCACAGTGGATAGTCTATTGAAGAATGCAGATAAGACAAATGAAGCCTTGCGGCTGAAAGATGAGTATGGAAAGCACCTTCAATCTTTGCTTAAGGCAAAGCATGTGCAATGTATGTCGTATGAGAAGCGCATTCAAGAACTAGAGCAGAGATTGTCTGACCAGTATTTACAGGGGCAGAAACTTTCAAATAGTAAAGATGCATCAGACTTTGCTCTTTTAGCTGCAAAGACTGAAGACTGTAAACCAGAAATTTCCAGCGGTGGTGAAGCACACATGCCTTATGCATTGACCTCAGAGCCCATGGATGAGGTTTCTTGCATTTCTAGTTTGAATGCGAAACTGGGGCTTTTCACCAGGCAAACAAGCAAAGGTAGAGAAGGTTTTGATGAAAATATGATGGACTCCTCTGGGATGTTGAATACTCAGTTGGATTCATCAATGGCGGAGCCTCATCGTGAAGAGCTGCAAGTTTGTGATAAAGATGGGAAGGACAAGATGGCGCGACAACTGGGCATGTCACTGACTAACAGTTCCACAGCTGAGAGCATGCCTGAGCCTCTCGATGTTGCACCATCTGATGCAGACGCTGAGCCTAAAGTCAGTAGTGACCATGACATTGTGTTAGACCTTCAAACTGCACTTGCTGAAAATTCAAACCAATTGAGTGAAACTGATGCAAAGCTCAAATCTGCTGTGGAGGAGGTTGCTGTGCTCACAAGGGAGTTAGAAATGAGTCGGAAGCTCCTTGATGAATCTCAGGTACTGGTACATGAACTGCCTTTTGTCCTCTGTGGTTTTCTTGGTGTTTATGTTGCTCTTATTCGCTCAATTATATTGCTGAGTTGTTCTGGGTGATGTTCCCGTTTATCGATATTTAGTATTTGTACCATATTGCTCAACATTATTGAAATGCTTAGATAATCATTTTTGTTTATGGTTTGATGTTTTGTTTTTTGGTAGATCCCGTGATGGACAAGGCGTATTAGTTATTAGTGGACAACAAATTCCTAGAATTCCTATGAACTAATAATTTTCCCAAATAATCAGCTTCCTTCTGTTTACTAAATTATGCCTGGCTTCAATGTTTTTTTCCATGCATAAAAATGTTCAAAATGCATTTATGAACTGTTCTCAACATATACTGACAATTTCAACTTCTTGCTGTGCAAAAGATGAATTGTGCTCACTTGGAGAATTGCTTGCATGAAGCAAGAGAGGAAGCTCAAACTCATCTTTGCGCGGCTGATCGAAGGGCTTCGGAATACAATAAACTGCGGGCATCTGCTGTGAAACTCCGTGGCCTTTTTGAAAGGCTTAGGTGCTGTGTATATGCTCCAGGTGGAGTTGCTGGTTTTGCTGATTCTTTGCGTGCTTTAGCTCAATCTTTGGCCAAGTAATTTTCCAGAATCCTCTCTACTTTTTTTTCTCCATACAAACTTTAACTCAGTTGCAAGGCTGAGCTCTGTCTTAGTCTCTTGCTTGTTTTGAAATTTGTTCATATCAAATTATCAATGGAACTTTTTCATCATGTTGTTTGTAATTTATTGTCTGTCAATGTCTAGAAATGTCAGCTCGAGGCCCTGACGTCACAATTTTTGTCTAATAGCTTGTCCTACACTATTTTAACCATTAATTTTTCTACACTCAAATATTGTTTGCCATTACGAGGAATCTTAAATTTAAGGGCTGCAGGAATTTTTAGGGGCTTCTTTCATAATTTCTTTTAGAGTTTATCAGTGGCATTCAAATTTCTTATGGTGATTGCTGATGGAATGAATTGCTATCTTTTTTCTGTAAAACTTCAGTTTTAAGATTTGAAAATGACAATGGCCATGGTTTAATTTTTTAATTTGATCATTTTCAGTTCAAGCAATGACAATGAGGATGAGGGTGCTGCTGAGTTCCAGAAATGCGTACGCGTCCTTGCTGATAAAGTTGGTTTCTTGTCCACACACCTTGATAAGTACCCCAAGCTCGAAGCTGCAAATGAACAACTTGGAAAAGAATTGGAAACGAAGAAGGAGCTGGTTGCAACTTTGTACAAAAAGCATCAACTTGAGAAGCAGGTTGTCTGAACTTGCTAATGGTGTTCATGCTTTATCTATAGAGCAACATTTAATCAGTACTCTTCATTGCCAAGGATGTTCAATATCTCTGATTTACTGTTTACAAGCACTGATCCATGCTTTCCTTCTAATTACTATACGTGATCATTTTTTTCTCATCAATTGCTTGTGATCATTGGTTTTAAACTCAACTCTAATCAGTTTTTGACTTGGTAACTGGCCTTTGTTTCCAGTGGAGCCTTAAAGCAGTGGTTGGTTATCTGGTGCTTTTTTTGGCATGTTAAACTTCGACTGTTTCTGGCCCTGCCAGATTTAAGTTCTGCCCCTTGACGTGCAGGGATCCTTTTTGCATGGTGCTCTGTGCTTGTCTTCTAACTGCAAAAGCTTGATATCTTTGTTGATGTTTTTCTGCAGGCAAACAAAGAAAGGATATCTTTTAGCCGGTTGGAAGTTCATGAGATCGCTGCATTTGTTCTCAACTCAGCTGGACATTATGAGGCTATCAACCGGAACTCCTCTAACTACTACCTGTCTGCTGAATCTGTGGCCCTGTTCACAGACCATCTCCCAAGCAGACCCAGCTACATTGTTGGGCAGATTGTGCATATTGAACGCCAAGCTGTAAAGCCATTGCATCCTGCCTCAACTAGGCCTGAGCATGGTAGGGCAGATCAACTGGATCTTCTGACCACTGACCAAGGGATTGACCTGTTGAACTTCAATTTGGGATCGACTTCCAACCCATACAATCTTCCTATGGGGTGTGAATACTTTGTAGTGACAGTAGCCATGTTACCTGATACAACCATTCATTCAGCGCCTCCTTCCTGATCCCCTGCTTCAGGCAGACAAGACGTGATGGAAGAAACTAAGTGTACATATATAATAATATATATATATATAAAAAAGATGAGCCTTCATCTGGGAATTGAACTTCTTTTTTTCTTTCTGTACAGCTGATTATCCAAATTAAGTTGATTTCCCCTTTGTACATAAATCTTCTGTTTTTAAGCATGTACAGAAACTGTGAATATTCATCCATCTCTGGAACTTCAATTGAAATTCCCCATTTATTCTTCTTCCAAAATATTTGCCTTTTGTTTTTTTTGTAGTTTCTTCCAAAATATGGTTTTAGTGTGTTTTTAGGATCGAGGACCAATCATTTAAACCGAGGGGTATCATTTAGACCAAGTGGTTTGGCTTGATGCTTCAGGTAGCATGCTTCTCTTTTAGCTTTCTGGGTTTCAGCCTAGGTAAGGCTGCAGCATGGATGCCTACCTAAGACGGAATTGAAGAAGTGGATTTAGCCTCGGTTTTAAGATATCCTTGGCTGAAAACTACCTCTAAATGGGTGCTGGAGAAATTGTCAACTTTGGTTTATATTTTTTCAAAATAATAATATTATTTTTCTTTAAAATTCTTTGATATTAACCCAATCAGGTTAATCTGGTCAATATCAAAACTAGATCAAATTAAAACCTAACTCAAATAAAGTTTCAGGATGTGGGCTTGCCAGGTCAAATGTTTGGCAAACCAAACTTAATAACTATGCTTATAAGCCAGATTTCCAAATCCAAAGAGCTAGTAATTTGACAGAGATGTGCAAAACCCCAGATTCTGTCATTGATGATTGTTTAGGAGACCCACCTAATTGAAAATATATACGAAGGCTCGGATGAATTGCATATCGTCCACTCCTTTATTTCAGAATTTAGAAATCTCA
Source organism: Populus trichocarpa (assembly GCF_000002775.5). Taxonomy (NCBI): domain Eukaryota; kingdom Viridiplantae; phylum Streptophyta; class Magnoliopsida; order Malpighiales; family Salicaceae; genus Populus; species Populus trichocarpa. The sequence continues at coordinate 12,274,211 of NC_037302.2, read as the reverse complement.
TAAAAAAATTTCAATTTTTATTTAGGATGCGTTTATTTCATGAAAAATATTTTAATATAAAATAAATGATTTGATGGTAATAAAATGAGAAAAGTTGCAATATTTGTGATTAAATCTGTGATGGTGGTTGTGATAGTTATGATATTTGTCGCATGTGTGCGGCATTACGACAATTATTTTTCTGGACCAGGATTTTTGTGGGTGATAAGTGGAAGAAAAAAAAAAGAATTCTTGATTTTTATCAATAAAAAAGGATTGGAGTCGCCACCTAGTATTTTAGTCACTAGGAACCCTAAATAATCTTAGAGTATAAATAAAAAAGAGTGATTGTGTAAAGAAAAAACATATCACCCTTAATACACCCTACCTAAGATAAACTGTATTGTTTATTTGTTTGATATAATTTAAAGTAGTGTTATGTTTTCTAACAGTTGGTCTGTCTAATGGTTAAAGTTGGCATCGATCCACCTCAGTAGAGTGGTTCATAGCTTTATAGGTCAACCATAACTATGCTAAAGACAAGCAAAAGAAATGTACCTTAATATCTGTCGCGCGCGCGCGGTGTGGCTGAACGTCGAGGTCGAGGAGTCGCCATCTAATTGTTTGGTTTAGGGTCATTAGGAGACCCGGATGAACTGGTCTTATATGAAATTTCAGGGTAAGAGATTAGTTGTGGTTAAGAAAAGTATTAGCACTCCTAGCATACCTAACCTGAGGTAAACTGTATTGTACGATTTAGATGTGACTTAAAGGTATTGATGGGTTCTTAACCGATGGTCCGTCTATGGCTTAAAACAAAAATTTACGCTTATAAATAAATATTGCATTTTGAATTTATTATGGGCTTGTATACCCAAATAAATTCTTGTGGGAAAAAAATCTTTGTAGGTGCCCTGACGGAGTTCAACTATCCTGGAAGGCAAAAGAGTTTTTCACAACTCGTATATCATGATGAAAAATATACTAATTAAAATTGGTGAATATCAAAAAAAAAAACTATGAGAATTTTCTAATCAACTCCTGGTATTGAAATACTAGCCTACTTGTAAGTCCAATATTTATATCAGAATGTTGACCATTAATTCTCAGAAATTATTTTTTAGGGTTTTTGAAATATTGACAAAGTTCTCATGCATTCAATAAACTGGTTATTAATTCTAAGAAATGCATGCAAATATATTTTTTGAATTTTTATGTGTGTGTATGTGTGTGTGTGTAAATGCTAAATCATACCATGTATTTTTATATTTTTTAAACTAAAATATGATTTTTATTTTTTGAGAGACTTGACCGTATACACATAAAATAAAACATATTTTTTTTATTTTTTGAAATGATAATTTTTAGAAATTTTTGAGATTTCGACGAAAAGCAGGAATTTTAATACCAGACTAACATCTTACAGTATAAGTCTATAACCCTAATATTAAATAAAACTGCTGAAAAAACATGTGAAGAACCCAAAAATAATTTTAAATTGGTCCTTGAATTTTATTTTTTTTGAATTTTTTGGAATTTATTTGGGGCCTGTTTGGCAAAAAAACCATTTTTATTCAAAGCAACATTGTCAAAATAGATCTAAGGGTGTGTTTGTCAAACAACCCCTTACGCCAAAAATTCCTCAACATGAAAATTAACTAACCAAACAAAGCCTTAGTACTTGACCTAAAACAAAACCAATTGGGTTGACTTGAAAACACTTGTTCAACCCTGAACCGAACCAAAAACCATGGTTTGACCCGAGTCAAAAGCAAAACAAACAATTAAACCAAAAATATATCAAAACTAAAAAAACACAAAACATAAAATTTTCTAAAAAATAAACAGATTAAACACCAAGAACACGATGAACATTTAAATAGAAACCTAAAAAACACAAATCACAAACCAAACAAGTTTTCACTCAATCAAGCACAATGTTTTGTTTGTAATCATGCATAGATCAAGAATCAAGCATACACTTTCTTCAATTAACACTCAGAAGCAAAGATTTGATAAAAATATGTTTGGGAAGTTGAAAGAATCCTATAATCTAAATGCATGATTACGTGTTATTGCTACGTTTTAACCCTAGATTATTTGCTAAATGTAACAAGTTAATATGTCTGTGCCAACAATTAACCCAAAACAACTAAAAAACAAGAGGCTTAAGATAAAGTTCAAGCAAAGAACATGAACCATGAATCTAAAAAATTTCCAGAGATTAAAAACTAATGTCAAAACCCAGATTTGACCTTCTAGACCTCTAAACACATTGCTTTTAGTTCTCACAAACCACATTAAGCATATTTGAATCTATAGAACTAACAAATATAACATGCATGGAGTTTCAAAGTTCAAAACTACAAAGCTAAACAACAAACATATTCATGCTATTTGAATTCAAAACTTGATATTTTTTAACATTTAAATGCCAAAACATACTTGTATGAACCATGAACTTGCATTAAAAAAATCAAATTGATCAACATGCTTCCAAAATCTTTAACTTATAAGATAAGCAACTTACCATTTTATTACAAAATAAATTCAAACACCAATCAAAATATCTCAAATACATCATTAACATGCTATTGGGCTAAAAACACAGAATAAAATAAGCATCAAAACCAAGAATCATGCCTTTAGTGCAAGCCTTACTAGCACATTATTGACCAAAATTAGAACAAACTATCATAAAGAAAACTTTAGCAATATAAAACATGCTTAAAACAATAAAAAGAACAAAACAAACTCTGTCGAAAAACATTAGATTATTGCAGCACCAAAATCAATCCAACAATATAAGATGAGCTCAAACAACATCATAAGAGGTTTAAACATTAAGAAAGCATGAATAGACAGGCCACAAGGACTTTACCCTTGATCTTTTATATGGTTATACCTTCTCAAAGCTTGCTGGATATGGACTACTATATTCCTTCTCTCTTTTTTTCCCTTTTTTCCCTTTTACTATGTTTTCCTTCCAAACCTTTTTAGACCCTCTATGTTAGGCTCTTGAACCTTCACACTAGGGTCTTTGTATAATGTGTTTCTTCATGTTTTTCCTTTATTTTTTCATTATTTTATTTTATTTTTCAAGGGGTATTTATAGGGTTTTGCTAGGGCTTTTGACAGGTTCAAACGTAGATTAATCAAAGCTTAGCTCTTTGATCAAAATGAGAGGGTTCTGAAGTACATTTCACAGCTGTGAGCTTAATACCTATGTTGGTTTTTCAATGGTGGTTTTGCAACAAACTTAGTTTTTTGAGGTTTTGATGGTTTTCCAAACATGGAGACCAAAGAGCTTGTTTATGGCTTTTTGATCTTGAGAGAAACGTGGTCAACCTTTGATAAGAACCACTAATAAGGCTTGATATGTGAAATGGGTATCACAACTATTGATAATTAAGTTGACCACTTTCAAGGCTTCATTGGAGCAAGTCAGACGTCATCATCATTAAAGACCACCTGATCTTGGTTGAGGGGGTGCACTGTTAGCATAGGCAGTAGTTGTTATTGATAGAAATACAGCTGAAATAGGAGTGTAATTATAGGATAAGTATCTTCCTATAATTTAGGCCTAAATTATAGGAATGTGATGTAAATCAGGATTGATGTAAATCAGGATTCCTTCCTATTTAAGGGACGGGACTCTCATGTAAAGAGGTATTCATTCAGCCAATTAGACATGGTATCAGAGCTATACCTTTGAATTTGTATTCCAAAATCAGGTTCTTTCTTGTTGTTTTCGGTTTCTGGGTTATTCTGGATTAGTCCTAGATACATAGGACTCTCGGTCTCCTGGCTCTTTGCAATCAGTCCTAGATACAGAGGACTTTTAGTTTCTTGGTTCTTTTGGTTTGGTTCTCGGTTGTCAGCCGAGGTTTGTAGTCTCCTTGTTCTGTGATTTTTTGTGCATCACTACAAAGATGTCAAACAATTCTGATCTGTTTGGTGTCCGATTTACTGGGAAGAATTATTCTGCTTGGGAATTTCAGTTTCAAGTATTTGTCACAGGAAAAGAATTGTGGGGTCATGTGGATGGGAGTGATCCAGCCCCTACTGATGCTACAAAACTGTCTTTATGGAAGGTCAAGGACGCTCGGGTAATGTCCTGGATACTAGGGTCAGTTGACCCCCTTATTATTCTTAATCTGAGGCCATACAAAACAGCAAGAACCATGTGGGAATATCTTAAGAAGGTTTACTATCAAGATAATAATGCTAGATGTTTTCAATTAGAAAACGACATCTCTAATTATTCTCAAAGCAATCTTTCTATTCAGGAGTATTATTCTGGTTTTCAGAACCTATGGGCAGAATATACTGATATCATTTATGCCCAGATTCCAGCAGAATCCCTCTCGGTTGTTCAGAAGGTGCATGAGCAGAGCAAGCGTGATCAATTTCTCATGAAATTGAGTTCTGAATTTGAGATTACTCGCTCGAATTTTATGAACCGAGCTCCCTTGCCTTCCTTGGATGGTTGTTTTGGGGAATTACTGCGGGAAGAACAGCGAATCCTTACACAAAGTTCTCTAAAGCAGGACAACCCAGCTGCAGTTGCCTTTGCTGTCCAGGGAAGAGGTAGAGGCCGGAATATGGGCAATGTTCAGTGTTATAGCTGCAAGGAATATGGCCACATTGCTAACAATTGTAGAAAGAAGTTCTGCAATTATTGCAAACAGCAAGGGCATATTATCAAGGAGTGTCACACTCGTCCTCAAAACCGGAAAATACAGGCCTTTCCAGCGGTGGTATCTGAAAGCTCATCTGTGACAGTCGCTACCAGTTCTCTTACTCTAGAAATGGTGCAGCAAATGATCATTACAGCCCTCTCGGCCCTAGGGCTACAAGGTAATACTTCCAATTCACAACTTTGGCTTGCTGATTCCGCTGCTTCAAATCATATGACCAACTCATCTAGTATGCTTAAGAATGTGCGAGAGTATCATGGTTCATCACATATTCAGGTTGCTAATGGTGGTCATATACCCATCACTAAAATTGGAGATATTGATCCCACCTTCACGAATATTTTTGTATCACCGGAACTGTCTACTAGCCTTATTTCAGTTGGTCAACTGGTGGATGATAACTGTGATGTGCATTTTTCTCGTAATGGTTGTCTTGTGCAGGATCAGGTGTCGGGGAAAGTAATCGCGAAGGGGCCTAAAGTTGGACGCTTATTTCCGCTGCATTTTTCCATTCCTAGTTGTCTTTCTTTTGCATGCTCGAATGTTCTAAATAAAAGTGAAGTCTGGCATAAACGTTTAGGCCATCCAAATTCTGTTGTTTTATCGCGATTGTTGAATTCTGGTTTGTTGGGAAATAAAGATAAATTTTCTTCTTTCGATGCTTTGATTGATTGTTCAACATGTAAGTTAGGTAAGAGTAAAACTCTTCCTTTTCCTTCTCATGGTAGTCGTGCCACAAAATGTTTTGATATTATTCATAGTGATGTTTGGGGACCTTCACCGATACTTTCTCATGCTCATTCCAAGTACTTTGTAACTTTTATTGATGATTATAGTAGGTTTACTTGGGTATACTTCCTACGTTCCAAATCTGAGGTTCTTTCCGTCTTTAAGACATTTCTTGCCTATGTTGAAACCCAATTTTCTACTGGTATTAAGGTATTAAGATCTGATTCGGGTGAGGAATATATGTCACGTGACTTTCATGATTTGTTACTACAAAAGGGCATTATTTCACATCGTTCTTGTCCATATACACCTCAACAAAATGGGGTTGTTGAGCGTAAAAATCGACATTTGTTGGATGTCACTAGAACCTTATTGCTTGACTCGTCTGTTCCCTCTAAATTCTGGGTTGAAGCATTGTCTACTGCTGTTTATTTAATCAACCGTTTGCCCTCCCAGGTGTTAAATTTTGACTCCCCTTATTATCGTCTATATCATGAGGCTCCTAGCTACTCTGATTTGCATACTTTTGGTTGTGTCTGTTTTGTTCATTTGCCTTCTAATGAACGCCATAAACTTTCTGCTCAGTCTGCTAAATGTGCTTTTCTAGGTTATAGTATTTCTCACAAAGGTTTTGTTTGTTATGATCTAAGTTGTAGCAAATTTCGTGTCTCTCGAAATGTGGTCTTCTTTGAAAATCAATATTTTTTCCCTACTGCTACTCCTGCTGCATCTTCATTGCATGCTCCTATTCTTCCTCATTTTGAGGACGTGTCGTCATTTGAGCGGTTTAAACCTGGAATTATGTATGAAAGACGGCGCCCACTTTTGGCTCTTCCGGAGACTAACCCACCATCTGATACTGCTTCTGAGACTGCTTCGGTACCTTCCCCTCTGCAGCCTGCTCTTCGTCGTTCTACGAGGGTTTCTTATCCTCCTGATAGGTTTGGTTTCTCTGCTACTCTATCCAATATTATTGTTCCATCATGTTACTCACAGGCTGTCCAGCATGAGTGTTGGCAAACCGCCATGCAGGAAGAACTTTGTGCGCTTCAGGATAATCATACATGGGATCTTGTTTCATGCCCTCTATCGGTTAAACCCATTGGGTGTAAATGGGTATATTCCATAAAGCTTCGCTCTGATGGCACTCTAGACCGCTATAAAGCTCGGTTGGTTGCTCTGGGGAATCGACAAGAATATGGGGTGGATTATAAAGAGACTTTTGCCCCCGTAGCTAAAATGACTACTGTGCGCACTATTATTGCCATTGCTGCTTCACAGGGTTGGCCACTTCATCAAATGGATGTCACAAATGCGTTTCTTCATGGTGATCTCAAAGAGGATATTTATATGGCACCTCCACCGGGTTTGGTTTTATCTTCTAAATCGGTTGTTTGTAAATTGAAGCGGTCCTTGTATGGTTTGAAACAAGCTCCCCGAGCATGGTTTGACAAGTTTCGCACTATCTTGCTTCGCTTCTCTTTTGTGCAAAGCCAATATGATTCTTCATTATTTCTTTGCACAACATCTACTGGGTATGTTTTCCTACTTGTTTATGTCGATGACATTGTCATTACAGGCACTGATTCGACATTGATTAGCAAACTTCAGCAACATCTTCGGGATTCCTTTCATATGAAGGACCTTGGTTCTCTCACTTACTTCTTGGGTTTGGAGGTTCATTCTTCCCCTTCTGGTATTTATGTGCACCAACAGAAATACACTCATGATTTGATTGCTTTGGCCGGTCTTCAAGCTTCTTCTCCAGTGGATACTCCTTTGGAGGTGAATGTTAAGTTTCAAAGTGATGATGGGGATCTTCTTCCTAATCCATCTTTGTATCGACAACTTGTTGGCAGCTTGAATTATCTTATTATTACTCGACCTGATATCTCCTTTGCAGTTCAGCAAGTCAGTCAATTTATGCAATCTCCTCGTCATCTACACTTAGCAGCAGTCCGTCGTATCATTCGATATTTACTTGGTTCTTCTAACCGTGGTCTATTCTACCCAGCTGGATCTCCTATTAGTCTTGTTGCATATAGTGATGCCGATTGGGCTGGTTGTCCTGATACCAGACGCTCTGTTACAGGTTGGTGTATGTTTCTTGGTGATTCCTTGATTTCTTGGAAAAGTAAGAAACAAGATCGAGTCTCCAAATCCTCGACTGAATCTGAATATCGTGCCATGTCCGTTGCCTGCTCAGAAATTGTTTGGCTTCGTGGCCTGCTTGCCGAGATGGGATTTCACCAGACTACTCCTACTCTCCTTCATGCGGACAACACGAGTGCTATTCAGATTGCTACGAATCCCGTCTTCCATGAGCGCACCAAACATATTGAAGTGGATTGTCACTCTATCCGCGAAGCTGTCGATGCTCATGTTATTTCTCTTCCACATATCTCCACCGATCTCCAGATTGCTGACGTGTTCACCAAATCCATGACTCGACAACGACATCAGTTTTTGGTTGGCAAATTGATGCTTATTAATCATCCAGCATCAATTTGAGGGGGGATGTTAGCATAGGCAGTAGTTGTTATTGATAGAAATACAGCTGAAATAGGAGTGTAATTATAGGATAAGTATCTTCCTATAATTTAGGCCTAAATTATAGGAATGTGATGTAAATCAGGATTGATGTAAATCAGGATTCCTTCCTATTTAAGGGACGGGACTCTCATGTAAAGAGGTATTCATTCAGCCAATTAGACATGCACATCTTTTAATTAGATCCAACCTTACTCAATTTGGAGGTCTGTAGCTCCACATTCATTCATTTAAAAGTGTCGACCCGATCAACCTATAATCTAAAAATACAGTAATGGCTGATTGAAGACAAGATGTTGTTTAGTTTGTTAAAGAAAATTAGATGTAAATGTTTGATGGGAGTACCTGATATTTATAGAGGGGATGTTTCTCAGTTGAATGATGGAATTAAGCTCTTGATTTGACCAAATTGACCTTTAGACTTTAACTTATTTCAATTAAAACCTAAATTGACTTTAAATATCAATTTTTCTTGCAATTAAGTCATCAATAAAATTAATTAAATCTTTCAAAATTCTCATTAAGTCCTTACTTATCCAAATTTATATTTCTTTACCCCAAATAAAAATATTTTCACCAAACGAGCCATTTGTGTCAATCTTATACATGTTGGTCTTTCACCAACAACTTAGGCAAAGCTCTAAGCTTTCTTCATGTATATCCTTTTGTATTTTGTATTTTTTTTCTTTTCTTGATTTTTTATGGGTTAAAAAATATGTAACAATAATATCTTAAATATGTCGTACATATAAGTTCATAATCCATGATATTAATATAAAAAAAATATAGTTTTGGTATTTTTGAAATGTAGGTCAAGTTCTCATAGATTTTATATACTGGTTATTAAATCCAAAAATACATGCAAATATATACACAAAACTAGTTTTCTTGATTTTTTTGGTATTTAAAAAATGCTAAATCATGCCATGTATTTTTTAATTTATGGAAATATGATTGTTTTAAAAATTTAGGAGAGACTTATCCATATGCAAATTGAAATAAAGTTGTATTTTTGAAAGAAAGTTTTTTTTTTTGTTTTTGTGGAGGGAAACTTATTTATTTAATACCAAAAAAGCACCTTACATGGAGTTCACAATTCATAATTAAATACGAGATGATAAAAAATGTGGGGAACTCAAAATTAATTACAAAATGATCTTCTAAAAATTTGAAAATTTATGAAAACTAGATTAAGACCATGTTTGGCAAAACATAATAACGTGTTTTAATAAAACTATTTTAATCAAGGTATCAACTCCATGCAAATTACTCACCAATTTAATAATCTGACAAACCAACAATCAAACATCAAATCTTATTAGTTTCACTAATTATATTCAAATCGCATACTAATTCAAACGAATCAACACAAATCTAAACATAATTTATACATAAACATTTAATGTCCAAATAGCAATCACAACCTAAGAAAAATAAATTAACAATCCAACACAAATTATCAAATCATCTCAAATCCCAACATACATCAAACCAAATAAATAGTGTCCAAATAAGTTCAAAATTATACACAAAAATGAGCATTTTGTCTCAAATTTCACAACATTTTAACAACTTATCCAAAAAATAATTTGAGATTATGAACTGACCTTCTAAGGTATTTAGTGTGTCTAAAAGCTACTAGAATTAAGCCAAAGGATCGTGGAACAATGGTGGCGAGTGAATCCACGCGCCATAACCACTGCTGAAGGAGCGTGAGCTGTAGGATCTGAAGCTTTTCTGTGTTCTCCTTACTCCTACACCGGCGGTGAGACAAACAGACATCTGAGGAATGAGATCTGCTTGGTTAAAGGTTCGGTCCTCTTTTTTCTCTCTCTCTCTTTCATCTCTCTCTCTCTCTACTAGTTCTCAACATCTTTTTTCATTGTTACTGCTGGTTTTAAGTATGGTTGTTGGCGTCATCTTGTGGGATAACATGAGGTCATGGTTGCAATAGGGTTGTGATGTTGCCACAGTCATCCGTGGCTAGTTTTCTTAAAGCTAAAAAGGCCATTGGTTGCTATATATTATGGACGCTTTTGTTCTATCTATTAGTAGAAAATGGGTGTTGCTCACAGTGGTTGGTTCCGGTGGTGGCTGTCGCAGTAGGGAGAGGGAGTTGTTGGTAGGTCAATGGGTGATAGTAGAGAAAAATAAAATGGAAAGAGATGAGAGGGATTGTCCATTTGAAAATGAGAGAAAAGTGGATGGGCTATTGATTATAGTAGAGAGGTTGAAGATGAAGCTTAAATTTTTTAAAGGAGATTGTGCTTGTTTTAGGAATGAAGGCCACGGTAGGAGGAGATGCAGATTGATGGAGCCAGTGGGATTTGTTTTGTTTACTTTGTATATATGGATGATGGTTATGAATAAAAATGGGTTTTGGGTTTTTTTTGTGTTATTTTTTTATGCTTTAAATAATTCTCTACTCCTTTTATGTGTGAGATTCCCTTATTACTTATAAACAAAAAAAAAATTATCTTTTTCCTCCCAATTTCTTGGTCCTGAAGCAAACTTGGTAACCAAGCAATCCAAAATCACTTTGGTCCCTCATTTTTGTTTTTTTTTTTGAACTTTTGGTCTCCTTATCCAAATTATTTTTTTAAAAAAATACAAAATCAACATCGACTCGATGAGAAAAATAAATCAATGATTTTTAAATGAGCACGTTAAAAACTGAACACGTCATAAGTAAATTTTTGAATTTTGAATTCTTTAATTTGAAAAGATGCAAAAAATGCCCAAAAACAAAAACACAAATACATCAAAAATATATTTTTTGGAGTTTTTGTTGTTTTTTTTGCTATTTTTTTTAATTTTTGTTGTTTTTTAGAAAAAAAAAGGGTAAAAATCGAGTTATGAAAATAATAATGATTTTAGTGATAATATTTAGGATATTGATTATAGTGATAGTAGTTAAAGGATGATAGTTGTAGTGGTAGTAAGGTATGGTGGTGATAGTAATGAAACAATAATTGTTGTTATGGCGGTGATCGTGGTATTTGAGGGTTTGTTAGTGTATATGTCTTATAACTAATCAGTTGGTTACACGTGGATGACTTTATTCATGTAAATATATTTAATTTATTAATAAAAACTTATTTATTTTTAATATTGATCAAATACTTTATTAATGAATATGATATTTAATTAATAAATTTAGAGTAAAGATAAATTCCTTGGCATAAAAATATTTTGTAAAGAAAATTATAAAGTTGTTATAATTATGTGATTCTTATTGCATCAAAGCATTGTTCTTAAATGTTCCTGGTCAATACTCTATTAAGACTAGACATTAACTAGAGCTATTGAGAGCGATACATATTATGCTCTTTTCTTTATGAAAAAAAGTAATTGTTCTCATAAGTTAAGGTATGAGGGATACCTAGAACTAATATGTAGGTGCTTGTCGGATTACATGTACACTGAACTGACCTGCATGAGAATTCTATATGGAGAGATCACCAGTGTTTATAGAAAGACTCACGTAATAGTTGTGTAAGTGATATTTAAACGTGAGATCACTAAGTTATCTTATATAAAGAGTGTTGTGTTTTGATCTTGCTATAAGTTGTCCTAATCAATGGTAACAAATGGACAAATATTAGGTATAACATGAACTATATGAAGGTATTTAAGTTATCAAAAGAGGATTTATCACCCTAGATGAATTATAAAAAATATTCCACATGTTCTCAAATAGTATTAATTGTAAATCATTGCACAAGGTGGAATGAGATTTGAAAAGAGTTTCAAATCTAATTCTAAAAATCAATGACTATGGTGTTGAGAATAAACATAATTTGACATAGTAGACACACTCCATGTTATATATATCTAAATTGAAATATTGTTGATGAAATGCTAATAATTACACTGAGAAACTAGTCATTAAAAGGATAAGTCAAACCACCTATGACTTTCCTAATATTTGGGGAATCATGACAGGTTGCCAAACATTGTACTTAATTTTAATATATAATTCAATCAATTATTGAATTGATAATAAATTAATTTATTTAATCCTATTTTATTTAGGATTGTGATTTATATGTGGACCAACTTATTAGGGAACCTAATGTGTCACACATATAAGAATCATTGATTAGAAATTAAAATGTAATGATTAATCAAGTATGATTTGATTGTAAATAAATTTTATAAATTGAGTACTATAATGTAATTAAAACAAGGGATTGCAATTCTAAACTATAATGTAATTTTCCCCTTAAATTATATCACATATATTATTTTAAATTAGCCTAAAATAATATATGATATAATTTAAGGGGAAAATTTATATTTTTTTCATTTAAATGATTTTTAGATTTTCCTATAATATTTGGGTAATGGTCGATGGTGGTGGGTGACGGTGATGGGATAGAGGGATAACAATTTAACTCAAATCAATCCAATTCGATCTGAATCAAATGGCTGAGTTTTTTTTGGATATTTATAAATACTTTACTTGATCAATATTTGATAAGGTATGGATATTATTAAACCTGCACAAAATCACATCTTAACCCGCCCAATATATATAACATTTGTATTACATTTATATTTTTTTGAATCAATATAATATATGCACACCCTAATATTAATATAAAACACACATATGTAACTTTTTAATTTTATATCAAATAATAAATAATAGTAAAATAGTGAATATATGAATAAATGATCAAAACTCAATAAATAAAATATGAATATCTAAATTTATTTTAGGATAAATAATAAATATAATATAAATATAGTAAAAACCTGATTCGCATATACCCATTTACATCCTTTAGTATCAATGGTTGTGTAGTTATGGTGTGGTGGCAATAAATATCAAAAGTTATAAGTTTGGTAGTATTAAGGAAAACATTTTCCTTCATTATTCAGGATTGGCTGAAATATTATTAATTAGAAAAACAAATGGAATAATGTAGAATTTTTTTTTCATTTCTTTCTTCAGTAAACGGTATATCTGGTACTATTACGTATTAAGTAATTATTATAATTTTTTAGTTGATCTCTAACTCTATCTCTAGAGAAACCCTAATTTCTAGTGGTAACCGCTCCGACTCCGAATATATTAAGATAAGCCTTGTAAGTTAACCAAGTCTACGTTTTTAAACTTCGAACGACAACAGAAATCTGATGTCGGTTGTTAACTAGCTAGAGTTTCTCTCTTTAAATTTAATAGTTCTCTTCTTCTCCATCAACACAGTTTTTCTTGATCATGAATACTGATATGACTGAGGTGCAGAAGAAACAAAGGGTAAGTTTCTTTGGATTTTCATGTAGTAGTAGTGCATGAAAATTTAGGGCGAACTACTATAACATCTCATGGTTCCTTCAAGTGCTTCTTAATTAACCTATAATCTTGCTATCATTTGTACTTGAAGTTAATTTGATTATTTTTCTTCCTTTTAATGTTGTGCGCAGGCTAGTTTGTATAGGAAAAGAGGCCGTTCAAACAAAGATCTGACGAATACAATTATGAACAGAAGAAAGCTTACACAGAATAAGAGAATAGCCAACGAGAGAGACAATAGAATTGGTTTGGTCTTAAGCATCCACCATGCAGAGGGCATAGACAACCCTAGCAACTATCCTTCAGTATTCAACAGGAATTACTGTGTGTTGTTTTGGGTTTACCCAGATGATCAACTTGCAACAGAATTCGTCTCAGGGTCACCAGATCTTGCATGGAACCAGAAGTATTGTATCGAATTAGATGAGTCCAGGGATTGCAGGTTTTTGCATGTTGAGGTGCTTAGGTGTGGATCCTCGTCCGAGAGCAGCCCAGGAACATCTAATGGCATGAGATTGGTGGGTAGGGCTAAGATACCTCTACCAGATTTGTCAGGTAAAACAGAAGGCCGCTATGGACTTGTGAGGCTTGAAGAGGACGGGTATAAAGCTGAAGGACACATTACTTTGTCAATGAAATTGATCAAGATAGATCAAAGTTAGCTAGGGAAAATTACGTGATGGAGGTTTCTATGATGAATTTTTTTTCAAGGATCTTTTTCATTATTACAAGACTAAATTTGATGAGTTGAATCAATTTTAGATCTAATTTCTAATATAGAATTATATAGTTTTGCAGCATGCATGGTATTAATTTGTTAATTTATTTATTGTTACTTAATGCATGTATTTTGTTTTTTTCTCTTGTCTAATCAAAGACAAATCTACATGTTTAAGATGAAAAATTTTATAGTAATCTAACTATTATTTTTTTGGCAACCCTCTCAATAACTCAGATATCCATTCGAAGAACATGGAGAATAGTTGAAGTAATGAGCCCCTCAATCTTAGGAGACTCTCTATATCAATTATTCAATAATATTGCATTCATAAAATTTTATATCTTATTAATGATCTATTCCTATAAATAAAATAAATAAAAACTTGATAAAGGAGTATACTTCCTTAATCAATTTTCAAAATTCTCAAGTAATAGAAAAATATAGAAATTCATAAATAAAATAATTGAGGTATTATGATTTTCGTGGGGATCAAGTTATCGTGTGTAGGGAGAAAAAACAAGAGGGCGTAAAAAATAACTGGTAATGGAGATCAAAGGGAAATATTCATCATCTCTTCAAGGAACCATGTGAAAGATACTAAATCACAGGAATTGCAACTAATTGCATTGAAGTTTGACTTAAAATAAATCTCTGCCAACCTGTGGTCAACTCAATTTTGTTATCAATAGATATTGTTTTTTAATTTTTTTTTAAATAATATTCTTAATCAGACAGCTAGCATGTTCTGCGTCGACGAAGCAACCAAAATAATAACTCCTCTCAGCATTGTTTCCCTCATTGTTGCAGCCATTTGTCTTCTTAATTGACTGTGCTGCTGGAATAATCCTAGCAATCTCTCTTTCCAACAGAAATTGTGCGAACGATGTAATGGCACTGCTCTTTACCAAAAATAAATAAGATTAGGCCTGATCATCTTCCCGTGCAGCCCTTCAGTTAGAGCATATTTGAAATTGTAGTAGTATTAACGGTTCAAAATGTTTTTATTTTTGTTTAGAAATGTATTAAAATATTTTTTTTTTATTTTTTAAAACATCAATACGGTTTGCACCACGTTCCAAATACACCCTTAATACAGTAATAATATTACATCTTTTAGGACTGTTCCCCCATTTTTTTTCAAGTCATCATGGTCTCGTGTAAGGAGTTTTTAACTGGGAGCAGGGCTGGTGATTCCCTTAACTAGCCTACTGATGTTTCCACTAATTGACACGGGCTGTGTATTCCTAGGAATTTGGATAAATACTATTGTTTGATTGGGAAGTAGTTTTTTTTAGGAAAAAAAATGGTGAAAAGTAATTTTATTTTGAAATGTAATTTTTTATGAAAAGTGAATTAATTTGTAATCCAATCACAGGTATATCTAATCCGAGAAGAGTTGTCAACGTTAGGGATGATAATAGTAACTTGTCGGTTGATTTTTTAATATTTATATTTTATTTATTATTTATTGAGTAAAAAATTTAGATATTCATAAATTATTGGTTGGGTTATATTATTATTTATTAATTAATAAAAAATAAAATAATTAATATATATTTGAAGTATCTAAATAAATGTATTAATAATTAGGTGAAGAAAAGGACATCCACGTTGTCTTCAAGAACACGTTCATCTCGTGCCAAACGGCGGCGCCATCGCCAAAGAAGTTTCTCTCTGGAACATCATATCAAGTGGGAATGGTCTGTCCGAAGGATTTCTTTTGGTTTTTTTCACTTGTTGTTTTGGAAACGTACTATGCTGAAAACATCAGTTATTTCCACACTTGTGACCTTGTAGATTATTCTTTTAGCCTTTAATGCAGACAATTCTCCAAATAGAATTAAGCGTCTAATAATGGGTCCATTATATACAGGCAAGATTCCTTGGAGGGGTGCATAGCAGTGATTTGGTGTAGTATTTTGTATGGAGAACTCTTGAGAAAAGATCTTTCTAGACCAGCACATGCAACAAAACAATAAACGGGTGTCAAAGCTCTAGTAGCAGACGCAATGGCATGAAAATCAGCTAGATTCCTACCCTAGAAATAAATTTACCAGATATAAGGGCTAACAGCTCTTGCAGTTCGAGGGGATGAAAAATAGGGGAGAAGATCAACGTTATAATAATGTGATTCAAGGGAAATGAATGGTTACAGATAACGATTATTATGTAATTCATGGGAAATGAATGGCGATCAATACAGCTACAACTACGTAAGATTTGTACATGGGCTTTTATCATGATTCTTCATCAAACCAGGTTCCGGAATCTCAGTTCTTTCCCAAGATTCAAACTAATGGTAGCATCTGCTTGGACGCATTAGATTAATATTAAACAACGCAACAAATCTCCATTCACAAGTTGAGACAGATCAACTATCTAGCTTGATTTTTACCATCTTCTGATTATTAAACAACACAATTCACTATCTATCTTGACTGTAACCATCTTCTTCAGAAATATTGAATAAGAACTTTGGAAGAGATGCTATTCGAGGGAGATGAAGTAGCAGGTCCCCGAACGAGTCTTTCCTTGACATTCCTGGTGCCGGCTTGCTGCCAGAAATATCCTTGCTACTGCTACCTTCAGAGCCTCTGATATCACCTCTAACTTTATTCTCATGAAATGATTCATTGGTGTGGTTTAGCAGAACGCCCTTCCCATTGTTAGGCTCTTCAAAGAAACTTTCCCCGTTACCCTGCAAGTTCTGGGTTGAAGCAGGGTCCTTCTGCAGAAGGCAACAGAGAGAGTTGACCCTTGCCATGATCCCTTTCTCATCAGAGGATGTTGTTTGTTGGGTGTCGCTAAGAAGGTACTGTGCGATGTCCTCTAGTATGTCCTGGCATTCTGACCCATCAGCAGAAAAGGGTTGATTTCCAGAGGTCATCTGTTCTGAAATACAGTTCCCAATGTGGTTCATAAGATCAGTCATCGACATAGAAGGGCGCAACCCTGGAACTTTAATCTGATCCCAGTTCCTTGGTGCTTTAGAATCAACAGCTTCACAAATCCCCCTCCCTTCAATTGCACGACTGTCCATCACTGGTACAAGATGATCAATCAGTGATAGTTTAGATTAGGGGGTAGATATGCACCCGTAATACTCGTAAGCTTTAGAAACAGATCCGAAAACATTCACAAGGCTTTGAACATCATTTTAAAGGAAAAGGAATAATGCTAGGATCCTAGCTGCTATAGAAAAGAAAAACAAAAATTGATAGAAACAACAATACACATAGGATCGAAGGTGATGTGACTGGAGACAAAACATCATGCACCAAGGTTTTTGACTCTTAAGAGGAGATAGTGCGAAAAACTCCAAACATATGAACTACATGACATCAAGCAAGAAGAGATTATGGAAAAAGTTCCAAACCTCTGAATCTTATGTGAAGTTCATTGCAGAATGCACTTTTGCAACACTAGCACTTGGATATGGCCAGAATTTTTAAAAGCACTACGTTTAAAAAACTACCATAAATGACATCTTTCTTAAAACATATTGAAAGCGATGTCAAGACTTCATCATACCTGAGCTGGGAGAAGGAGCTTCTCGGGACATAGGGTCTGATGTCGAAGCAGTGGGATCCCCCTTCTCAATCTCTAAGGAAGATGATTGAGCTGCAGATGGTGATGCTAGATCCTGGAAGCCAGAAACAACAGATACCTTAGCCGACTCCACTTGATTAAAATCTTGACTTTTTGAATCATCCAGATCCTCAAAAACAGATGGTCTCTGTTCAAAATATGGTGAATCCAAAATTATCTCTGGCTGTTGACTTAAGAAGTTCAAACGCATGTCACACTGGATCAACTTTTCAAAATGTTTATTTAACAGCCCTTCTGGACATTGCAGAAAATGTTGCCTACAAAACCACATCAACAAAAATTTGAGTATCAATGCCTCGTGGATAAGAAAATCTCAAAATAAGTGCATCCTCCATGATTATATTATTTAAGAGTGATGTATTCAGAAGATTTGTACTCAATGTATGACATGTTAGCCTCAGTTTTCTGTTTGAATAACTACAAAAATGAAATATGAGGTGAAGAATGAGAATAGATTAGTAACATTATTTTCTTCCAAATCAATTTACACAGTATGACTTTCTAAATGTGCAATGCAGAAGATTGGGCATTTTCAAAATACCTAAAACAAAAACTGGATAAAAATGGAACAAAGAAAATCCATCACATGCAGGACACACCTACCAGTCAAAGAGTGAAAAACAGAGTAATATGGTGCAACTATCTTACTTGTGTATGCTAGCCTGTCCATCAGTAAAATCTGCCGTTGCCTGCCACAAGGTATGTTTTCGGGGCTGTGGATTAGTTTCCCTGAAGAAGAGGGGCTGTCTGGCAAGCTGCATCATACAAAAAAAAAAAAGTCCAGATTAGTACAGCCCTAGCCATAAAAACACCCATCGTTAAAAAAACAAACGAAAAGGTCAATACATTACCACAACATTCAATGTCGCAGGTTCATTATCAGGACAGTTTGCCTTGAGAGCCATAATATCAGACCACTGGATTTCAATCTTACTCTTAAGACCACCTTCAAGAACTTCCCAAACCAGCTTATGCTTTGCAAAGTAACACTTGGCCACTAAATCACCTTCATATCTCGATTTATACTGCCAAATTCAAATAAAAAAAAAAAAATCCTCAGCAACCTCTATACAATTAATTCACCACCAAAACAACAACACATACCAACAACAGAAAACCATTCATTACCTCCCAGCTCCCAATCCTCAAAATGGAGGCAGGGAAATTTGAAGCCTTAAGCTTGTCCATGGAGCCAGAAGCAGGTGCACTCTTACTCTCCTTCTTAACACCTAGATTCTGCTTCTCCGTCTCTTGAGTTCCGAGCGCGGAAGCATTATTCCCTTGAGTAAGCCTCATTTGAATCAAATCCAACAATGATGGGCTCTTCCTCAACTGCAATCCAAGCGGACTAGGCTCGTCTAACGGATTATATTCCGCAGCAGAAACCGGTACTGCATTAGCACCCGCACCCCACTGATCATCAAATTACAAACTAAACGCAATTAATAGCAATACAATCTCTATAACCATGGAAAATTAACCCTAATTAAAACCCAAACAAAAAAAAAAACCCTCTAATTTCCTGAAGTCTTTATAAGTTGACCCCAAAAATTAAAAAATTCCATTTTCCCTTGTTTTCTTGATTTTCTCAGAAATCAAAAACGAAAAAATAACATGTTCAAAAAAAAATCTAAAAATTACCTGCTGAATGGTTTGTGAAGCTTTGGATCGCTTGTGAAGAGGTCCATATTTTTCCTCTAATGGATCCTCTACGATCTCTAGCTTCACAGCTGCTCTTTTGCCCCGCGACGACGACGACGACGAACTCGACGTCGTTTCACGTTGTCCCTTCAAGTCCCCTGAATTCATCAACCACAAATCTTCCCCGGAGATTTCAAAGAAAAATAAAAATGATTTATTTTCTTCTCTCTCTCTTTTTTTTTTTTTTGTTGAAGATTCACACGCAGGAAATATCGGAGAGATGATTTATAAGTGAAAACCCTAGGCCTAGAGGGAGACTTTAACGGTGTTTTTTTTTACGGCTAGCACCTGTGAGAACCCGTGTGTCACCTGCTTGTCTAGTGAAATTACGGGAGTAGGCTTGGGTTAGGAGAGCGAGAGGAGTTTGAAAGTGGAGGGTGGTTTGGGATTTTAATGTGGATTTAATACGCGCGTTGTAGCCGACACGTATGAGTAATTGGATAAATTGTGGGGCCTGGTGATTCCTTAAAATGACGGCGGTTGTTGGTTTGGTCGGAAACGTGTCAATTGATCTGTAGGTTGCTTCTGAAGAATGTGCTCCTGGAGTTTACACGTAGACTGGTGTGATGATGACAGGGGAGAAGTTAGGGTATGGAAGGCTGTACAAGGTAGCTAGCTACATCTGCTCTTTCTAATTATTGTTAAGAGTGTTTAAATTAGTTGATTAAGGCTTGGAGTGTCAAAATTAGTAACCCCAGGATAATGGGATTAAGTGTCAGAATCTATAGGAAGAGTTTGACAGCAAAGATTGAGTTTTAATGCTCTAATTTAATTAACAATATAAATATATTTAGTACCTTGCAAAGAATATTCTTTATTTATCAACCTAATACTTAATATAAATAATAATAAATCAGAGTGAAGTTATTCATCGTAGTTGGTTTAAGTGATTCAATGTTTATTTTTCTTAAGCAAAGTCTTAAATTTGAGTTTTGTGACTAGATTATATTATTACCAGAAGAGTTTTATTTTTTAATGGTTTGACCCGACTCGACCGGATTAATCGAAATTCAATGGTTTTCTAGATACTGATATTTAGATCAAAACAATAAAAGAATAAAGTGATGTTGTAAAGAACTTCAAGTCTCTCATATTGTTATTTAGAAAAAATTATTAATTCTTTTTAACACATTAAACCTATAAAAAGTAATAGATCTTGATTGATGTATAACCTAGTGGAAATTATGATGATTGAGGGCGATTAGGTTCGCAAAACTAATAATATTAAATTTGTAGTGCGGCATAACAATTATATGTTTAAAATAATGCAATAATCTCAAGTCAGGATCCCTAGAACACAGAAAGCAGGAGGGCTGGTTGGAGATGCTTTTCGGATACCCATGGAGAATTTGTTTTTCCTTAATTCTGTAAGTGGATAAGGTTCGAGTGTTCTGTTTGGAGAATGGAAAAGGTGGAGAAAAGCAGGCAAGTGAAGGATAATCGCTTGCATGCATGGGAATGGAAATGGGATGGCCGTGTCCAATTATACTACACAAGTGCGAGCGAGCGAGAGAGCATCACCAAGTCATTTGCCAGCCGAAAACGACTTAAAAGGTCATGAAATGGAATCCAAACCTCCTCAGTTGCCTATAAAGTACTCTCTCTCACTTGCACTTGTACTACCATTTGTAAGATTCAATCATATCTCTCATTCTTGCCTAGGCTCCACCACGACTCTTTGGGTTTTTGAGGTGTTGAATTGCCCAATTTCGATTTTTCTTTTTCAATATATATATAAAAAATCTTAAGGGAAAGGGAAAATTATTGTACATGGAAACTCGGAATTACTATTTTCATCATATTTGTGTAATTACTATTTTTCCCTTCCTAAAAAATCAATGTCATTAGTTTCAGGGATATTTTGATCTTTTTTATAAGGTTTATTAATCATTACTCGATATGTTTTTTTACTATTTTCAAGCATAGTGAATTACTCATTTTTCTTTTTCACTCTATCACCCTTAAAATAAAATAAAATAATCTTGCATACAAGGGTTTTTAGTTTTTTTGTTATTTATGAAGTTTATTATGGACAATTTAGTCTTTTAATGAATACAAATTAATATTTTAATAAAAAAGTTGTTGATGTGTGCAGCGCCTTCCACCATACAAAAACTCCCTCCTATCGGGTCGTTGAAATCTTCGCAGCATCCTCCTCCTATTGGGGAAGCGCATGGCAACGGAGGTGGCACGACTTGTTATCGGTGATGCTTTTTTTCTCTTTCATTGAAAATCATGTTGTCTATTCAAATTTTTAAAGTTGTCCTCTTAATTATTGGTATTTCAATTTTGATCCTCATTCTTTTAAATTTTTAATTTTTATTCTTGGCCTTTTTGTATAATTTTTATTTATTTTCAATTTCATCATTCAATTCTAATTTGTTATGTATTGTTGTTTCTAATTTGGTTCTTATTCTTTTGATTTTTAATTTTTTTTCTTGACCCTGTTTTGTAAATTTTATTTGTCTTCAATTTTATCCTTCAATTCAAATTTATGATATATTATTTTTTTCAATTTAGTTCTTATTCTTTTGATTTCTAATTTTTTTCTTTGTCTTTTGTAAAAAAATTATTTATTTTTAATTTTATCATTCAATCTCAATTTATAATCTGTTAATTTTTCAATTTGGTCTTTATTCTTTTGATTTTTTTATCCTTTTGTTAAATTGATTTTTCTTTTCAATTTCACCTTTTAATAAAAAAATTTATAGATATCCTCCAATTTATTTTTTATTTTAGTTTTGATTTTCATTCTTTTAATTACTATTTTTTTATTTTAAATCATTTTGTATAATTTTTTTATTTCATCTTTTAATATTTAATTGATTGGGGATTGGATTTCATGGTTTTCTCTAGATATGGTGCTTCCAGTCTAATAACCCAGGTCTTAAGGTTTGAAAAGTTGTTGCGAGCTGACATCTTTTTTTTTTTAAATGAGTTTTTTTTTCTGATTCATCATTAACATTGTTTTTTTTTTTTTAAAAAAAGGCTTTTGTGATTTCCTTTGTTTTCTTTTCCATCAAGTTATCTCAGTCTTATTACATGGGTCGCAGGTTTAGTAGGTTAAGCCAGGTTGGCTTGCCCTTTATTACGCAAGTTATCGGTTTGTTATGCTAATTCGGTTTGACTCGAGCTGGTTTTTTTGCCCAATTTCTTCTATTCATATTTAATTGGCTAATTCGCAATGTATTTCTACTTTTTTTGTCAGATTAATTTTTTCAAATTTGATTTTTAAAAAATGACTACGATCTCATAATCTAGGTTATGGGTGTAGCCAATTACTTGGGTTGGCCCAAGCCTCTTTATCATGTCACCATGTCAAAAAAAAAAAAGAGTTATTTTACATATTTATTTTTTCCTTTAATTTTTTTTTCAGTTTCATCCTTTAGATTTTTTAAAATGATTTTTTCATATAATTAGTTAAAAAAATAAATTAAAAATATAAACTCATTGGGTTCCATGACTCAAATCGCAGACTCGATAAATTAGGCTACAAAACTTGGGTTGATAAAATATATTGTCGTCTCAATTTTTCTTATAAAAAAAATATGATATTGAAATTTTTTTAAGTATTTGATTTATTTTGAATTGATCTTCATCATATATTTTGTTTTGGTTTTTATTAAATTATTTGGTTTTAATTTACTTTTATATAGTTTTTTATGATTTTGATTTTTTTAAAAATCCAAACCATATTATTATTGGTCTTCTAGCTTGTTAGGTTCAATAACACTACATAAAAACACTCTCCCAAACTTAATATTTTATTTATAATTTTAAAAAATAATTTACCTGCAGCAAAAAACGACTCAACAAGTAGTGATTCTTGAAAAGAGAACTTACCATGATTAAAAAAGTCTACAGCGAAAAAAATAGATTAAAAAAAGTCTTACCGTGTCAAATTTTATGTCAAAGGATTCATTTGTCGCGAAACTATTTGGGCCCCTAAAAGAAATTGTTTTCAATCGGGTCCCTTATCTATTGAGCATTACGCAATTATTCCTCACCTTACAGTTTTTTACCTTGAAATCATAAGAGATGTGGACTTGTGTTGCATTAAAGAGATGCCGTTAAAGCCGTTATTCGAATGACAAGGGCTATTTTGGACAGTGCGTGATAGGTGGGAAATTGGGAATCCAATTGGATTTTTTTTTCTCGGGGATAGAATTGAGAATGAAGTGATAGTCAGGGGACCAAAAATGCCATTTTTCCAATAATATATTTACAATAGAACAAGCTTCATCGGTCAAAAACTTTTTCCCAGGAGATGAATTTGGCGTTGCAATACAAGTGCCGAGAAGAATTCAATAGCTAGTTTTTCTCGAAAATAAAAATAAAAAATCATCAACTTGATGCTTTGTACGAAAATTCCATCCACAATAAAAGGCTGAATCCGGCAGCCCACGATGCAGTTGCAATTCCATTGATCAAGTCATAATTGGTGGTTTTTGATTGAGATCGAGACCTAGAAAAGTAAAAGTTCGAGCATCGAATCCTCCACCCTCGAATAAGAAAGGGAATCTTTTTATTTTTTTATTTATAAAATAGATTTGGAATTGTGATAATAGTTGTAGTTTAAAAAGTTTTTTATTTAAAAATAAATTATATATATATATATATATATTATTTTTTAAAATTATTTTTGACATTAATATATCAAAACAATCTAAAAATATAAAAAAAAATTATTTTTTTTAAAAAACACGGTATTAACAACATTATGAAGAATAAAAACCCTATTAATTTTACTAGTTTGTTTCCAATACATGCATTTATTTATTTGCTGATTTAGTCCCACCAGTAGATTGCATTGGTTTCCATTACATCATTATTTTTGCTATCAATCTGTTGCACACAATGAAAGATTCTTCTCGTAACACAAGGCTTCCAAGTTTACAGAGTTCAGAAATGGGAATTTATTTACATAGCTCATAATTCAATTCTTTCCAAATTAAAAAAAACAGTTATATCAAGAATCATGCTTGTTAAACTCGACCTGACCTATGAATTAACGAGAAAAATCCATGATCTTAAGTCTTATTTGAGTTTAATTTTATATTGAATTAAAAAAGATATTGACTTAGTAAAATCTAATTGACTTGACTAGGTTTTTATTGGTCTAATTAAGTTGGCCAAATTCTATCCAAACTTGATTGGTCAACTCTAAAGAATTTATTTAAAAAAAAATGACATTGTTTTATTGAAAATAATTTATATAAATTGACTCAATAACTCAATAAATTAGATTCTTTTTCAAAAAGCCAGGTAAGGCATGTTTTTTTTTCAAAACAAATGGAAAATCCCATAGGAAGTAGAAAAAAAAAAAAGCAAGAAAACCAATTATTAACGGAAAAACAAGAAAAATACACAAATACCCATACATACCAGTGTTTTTTTTGGATGATAGGGGTAATTTGGATAATTTACTATACAATTAAACTCAAAAAGATTAAAACACGAGTGAAAGATACATGCCACCTTGCTTTTAAGAGTAAAACAATGATTATATTGTGCAAAAACATATAGCCCCTAATTAATTCAGCAATGCTTGGTAAACTCTAAAAAAGATTAAAAAAAAAAACCCTGAAAACAACCCTCGTCAGCTTAATTAAGAAAGATAAAGAAGTCAAAACACTGTTTCAATCCAAAAATTTTTAAATCTATATTAAGTATCATTTTTTTTCTTTGCATTTCAACACGAACACTTTTAGGTTTGAAGGCTAAAGATGTATTATTTCATTTAGTGTGTAATTTCCGTGATTTCAAGGCTAATTAGATGCGTGCATTCAACTTCTCTGTTGACATTTTTGGTGGTGTCATAGGCTCATGGCCAGGGGTCAGGCCACCTATGCATGGCGAGAAAAAGGAAGCCCAAACGTTGGCTCCCATGGTTCTATAGTTCTACTGACGATCATTCTACCTGGCAAAAAGCTCAGGATCCTCAAGCTCCACCTGTGAACCGCTCCAATGTCTGGAGCCACTTTATCCTAAGCAAGAACAGTGTAATCTTCTGCATGATACAGAATTATGTTTAAAGAAATAGGCATGTAAAGCTAATTTCAATTACAATGCCTTAACTGAATTAACTGGATTGGGTGAACATGGGAATCAAGAGTACTTGTCTGCTGCATAAATGCAAGAAGGAAACCAAAACCGAACCGCTGGGGAATTTCCCATAGAACATGGAGATCATCACTTATGTTGCTTTTCTGTTTACTTTAAGATACGGCAAGGCGCCAATCACATTGTCATAGTCACTCCTACTAACAGGGTGCTGCACATAAATACACCAATGTGAGTGAAAGGATTTTATATTGAAGCCCAAACAGCAATCCAGAAACAAGTACACAAATAAACCTCGACTCATTGAACTATGATAATATGTTATATGTGCCAAAGCATCATAGACTCTGTGAAATTGAATCAATGTTCATGCTAGCAACTATAAGCAAGTCTTTTCTGTTTCCTAGAAACACCCAGCTGACTAAAATCCTGGCATGTCTTAGGTAAGCTTACTGTAAAATTCTGATAATGGCTATATTTTAGGCATTTTATTTAACTACTTTAGTAAATATAATGATGTCTCCATGAAAAACCAACTCACACATTCAAGAACTGCAGTAAGCAATTACACATAAAGCAGACATGCCCGCACTCAGAAACACACAAATCCCTCACTTATTGCTAGCAGTACTATACTATTATTGTTGAAAAGCTTTAGAAAAAGAAGGGGAGCAAAAGGGTCATGGCTTTTTGAGTCTTGACAAATTAAGAATCCAAGTATGAAAGTTCTCCCTTAATGGTAAGTATGATGCCCCAACTCCTCAAATACTATTTTGAAGGTTTCTTTTTAAGAGGATTAGAAGAGTAGAAACCACATGATTCAACAGTAATAAAATAGCATTAGTAAGGGAAATGCTACAACACTAGAGGGAAGGCATAAATGGGTCACTCAGGAGTATTAAGCTGCAAATTAGGATTTATATGCCCTTTGATTGAATTAATGCCTAAATAGAGGACCTTGCTCTCTAATTTCCAGGAGCATGCAAAGAAGGATGTTAACAAGGAATGAACTTCCTGAATCCCACAGAAGGACAGCTAAAAACCATAGAGAATTGGCAAGCAGCTCAGCAAAACCCCTTTTATATCTGCTCTCCATTCTCACATAGCCTCCTTGACTGATCCTTTTTAATCACTACCCATTTCAATTCTCTAGAATCTAACTACATGGAACTCTTTTAAAAACCATAAAAATGTATCTCTTGTAAAAACCAGATACATAAGGAGAATATCTTCAAGACCAAATACTTAAGACATACCAACTCTCAAAGTGGTCACCCATCTATCATTCACAGAAGTTATTGATGCTTTCTATGCAAAAAGAAAAGGTGGGGAACACCAATGAAATTCCATGCCAGAGGTAACAAGAGACTGGAAGTGAAAACTAGATTATGGTTAAATAGTTACAGTATTCTTCACAATACCCTATCTGGCAGCTAGACCAAGACGACAATTTCTATGTGGAGCCTGAATCCTCCTTACTTGAAACTCAAACCTTCAAGCTGGGCCACAAATAATGCCTTCTAAAACCACCATCTTGTCATAAGCTTTATACCCTCATAAGAACTTGAAAGGGGCTAAGGGAGAGTAGATTCAGAACATCAAAAGAATCAGGATAATATATTTCTCCAATTTCTTTAAGACCTGGACTTCCAGGAAAGAAGAGCCTAGTCCTAAGGTACATAATAAGACACCAAAACTTATTATCTAACAAGAAGCAAATAAAGAAGGAAGGACGTCCTCAAGATACCCTCAGATGTAGCATTCTAAATCATGGTTTCTTCCCCAGTACACTTCTGTAACCTAAAGAACTTAATAAATCCATATTCATTTTCTCCAGATTTGTTTCGTCTATGTAACGAGCCTTTAGCTCACATTTTCAGTCTCCCACCAATCATGTTTAAATTAACAAAAAAACCTGCAGTAGTTTACTCTCCAAAATTTTTTGGAAAGAAGAATCCCTAATAGCATTCTGAAATGAGATAATTCAAAGTTTTTTTGAAAGCTTGTTCTTTCTTCTTACAAGCCCCCTGCCTTCCCTCCAAGTTTCCTTCTTGACACACAAGTGATCCAATGTTATAACAAATTTGACACCATAACAACTTCTGATATAAACATATGCATTTAATCTTCATCTTCATAATGATGACTTTGACATGAAAGATCGTTTTTTTTATTAATGTATCCAGTTAACCAGCCAAAATTCTCTCATTTAACTGTATTTTGTAACAATAAGTCATTTTGATAGCTGAATGACTTTCTAACATAAAATTGAGCAGCATGTCCATAATTCCCATCACTTAACTAAAACAAGACAATTATGGATAAAATGTAAACACAGTAATAAAAAACCCAAATTGACATTTAGAAAGAAAACTAATTTCAGGTGGAACACGATCCTATACGAAGCCAATGACAAAAACCTATAGGCTAAAACAATTTGAAAGAAAGAGAAAGAAAACAAGAATTCTCTCTCTCACGCACACACACACACACACACAAAAAAAAAGTAAAAAATAAACACTAATGCATTGCAAGAACGAAAGCTAAATTGAACTAGATTAATTATATTTTATCTATTTACACTAGCTACCGAGGTAAAGCATGAAATAGAATGTTGAAAGAGACAAACCATTTTGGAGAGTCTTAATTTCCTCTTAGTATTCTTCTTTGCTAGTAAATGCTGCTTCCCAGCTCTCCTCCTTACTATTTTCCCTTTACCAGTCACTCTGAATCTCTTTGCCGATGCCTATGAACAACAAAAACCACACAAAGTTCAAGACTTTCAAATAAGAAAATCAATTTAGCTAATCATTGCTAGACTTGAAGCATTCCAATTCTTTTCTTTTGGGCCACAAAGTTCGAAAATTTGACTTAAAAAGCAACAGACTTTGAACAACAAAGAATTAAAACCACAATTCCAATCCACAGACAGATGAGGAGCGACTGACCTTGTGGGTTTTCATTTTATAGCCTTTAGCAGCGAAAACGGTGAGAGACTGGAACCTTTGAGTGAGTGAGGTGATAGAACATGGCTTTAGAG
This sequence comes from Populus trichocarpa, assembly GCF_000002775.5. Taxonomy (NCBI): domain Eukaryota; kingdom Viridiplantae; phylum Streptophyta; class Magnoliopsida; order Malpighiales; family Salicaceae; genus Populus; species Populus trichocarpa. The sequence goes on along the minus strand of NC_037302.2, from coordinate 12,245,817 downwards.
GAGAAAGTGAGCGAGACCCAGAAATGTTACGACACGAACTGAGTCTCAACGAGCTGTTAACCTTGTTGAGGGGAGCGAGTTGAGCGGACCCATAAGAGACTCGGGTTGAGAAAGAGTGTAAAGGGCATGACTTCAAATTGAAAGACAGCACCGTTAAAGAAGCCATTGTTGTTGTTGTTGTTTCTTTGTTTCTGCTAACGTTTTGAAGGAAGAATAAGAAGGAGGAAAGCGTGGCGTGATATTGTGTGGATAACAGAAGGACTGAATCGGAGTCCTCAATCTTTTGTTCTATTTACTGCTGAGGACAGTGCCTCAACATGGACTTTGATAGACTTGCATTTGCATACCCATTTTTCTTCACGATTTTTATTTTTATTTTCTTTAAAAAGGGCAGAAATAATATAGAAGGATTGATGGTGATTATGATTTACTTAGAGGGGAATTTATTTTAATAAATTAAAAGGTAAATTTTTTATTTGATTTGCAAATACTATTCAAAATGGTGAGAGCACACAAATATAACAATAAATAAAATAAATAATGAAAATCATTAACATATTATAATTTTTATGTTTGAAATAAAATAATTGAATTCAATTATACTATTTAAAATTAATATGGAAATTAATTGGATTAAAAATCCGGACTATTTCACCCTTAAATCATTTTTATTGTTACAAAAAACCTCTTTTTTTTTTGTTATAAGGACTTTTATATTTATCATATTTTAGCTATTATCCTTGTTGATGATGTTCTAAAATCAAAGATATGTAAATAAAAGATTATTTAGTATTTAAAATAGTGGTTAATCAATATATTCAAGTGCTTAGATTTTTCTTCTTAATTTAAAGAGGTTTAGACTTATGATATAAGTTTGAGTACTTACAAAAACAATCACAATCGGGGAACATAAAGACTCTCCAATGATAAATTTAGTATATTTATGGAAAAGATATTGAATGACTTATGACAATAAATGACTTAAAAGAGTCTTAAATTCAATGAACAAAAATGTTTGTTCTTGAGTTTTAAGTTGGTTAATGCTTTAAAATCTATATATATCTTTATCTTAAGAGATGAAAAGTTCCAACTTTTTACCTAAATGGTTCAAGGGGTATTTATACCTTTGAACCTTGTCGTTTTTAGAGAAAGGAAAGACTACAAAGTCCTCTGTATTCAGCGACATTAATGGAAGACAAATATTTTTATATGCTTTTGTTTATATCGATTTAGGCTTGATTATTTTTTGTGTGATTATCTTTAATTAGAAGCAACATCATCCATAGTTAGGCTAAAGGGAATATATTATCACTCTAAAACATCATATCCGAGGTAAGTTGTATTTTTTATTGTTGTCTTTTATTGCTAAAAGTTTGTTGTACCTATTGTCTATTTACCAAGTAACAACGGGTTAACTCTGACGGGTTAAACCTTGGGTTGAAAGTTGAACCTAGCAATTCTATGATCTGATATTTTTGCTATTTTTAGTTACCATCTTTGAATAATATTGGAGAATAGACAATTCTTTGATCACAACATATGATTATTTATCGATCAAGATATGTCAGTAAGTGACCAAAGTCACTCCTAATCATAACTTGTGACTTTTTATTGATCAAGTTATATTAGTAAATTGAATAATTTGATCACTCTTGTTTATAACCTATGGCTTATTATCGATCAAGTCATGTTAGTGAGTTGAATCATCAAACTAATAACGGGTTTATTAAAAAAAATTTAAAAAATAAAAGCATGTTTTTCTAACCAGTCGAGACAAGCATTAAACCCTTATAAATGATGAAAATGAGCTTTGGCTTAACAGAAATGATAAAAATAAACATTGGATCCACATAAATGTCAAAAATGGGTTTTGACCATTTTATTCAAAACTCTTGTTATTTTCAACACTATTTATTTAAAAGAAATGATTTTTGATTTTTTGGTATGTAGCCCCAAAGATCATTTTGTTTGGGTTAAGTTTTTAATGGGCCTAGTGAACTTGTTATCTAGCCCAAAAATACATGCAATAAAAATACATTTTTTTATAGAAATGCCAAAAACACAAATGATTTTTTTTTGCTAAATATAGTATTTAACAAAAAATTAAATTATTCAAAAGATATATTTTTTATGATTATTTTTTTTTTAAGAAAAGCTTAATTATGATGCAAATTTTCTAAGAAAACAAATTTTTAGGGTACTTTTTATTTGTTTTTTATATTATTTGTTCTAACACATGCTAAATTCCAACTCTCACACACATTACCTTCCACTAATTACTCACAAACTCTACAATCACATTGTCACATGTAATCATAACACATTAAGTCATCCAAGATTTGTAGGAGACCTTTCAAAAAAGGTTGGACAAGATTTGGATAGTAAGGAAAACTGCTAGAATACATTGGATGTGAGGGAACAGTAGTTGCTACTTTTGAAGGTTGGAATCTAGTAGATTTGAAACTCCTCTGTCTCCTTTTCAATTCTCCATTGATGGTACAGTAAATAGACACATGTGAAGGGAGCTCTGCTTTGTTGAAGTTTTAATATTTTTTCTGTTTTTCAGTTGAAGTCTGCTCTTTCTTTCACTGATAAGTGTTATTGCCGGTGGTGATGTGTAAACCTCCCACTAGGTCTGAAACTATTACATTCCATCTTTGATTCTCCACTGGTAGAGCAGTAAACAAACCCCTATAGAGGGAGTTTTGCTGCATTGAAGTTTGATGTTTGCATTTTTTTTTTCTTCATAGCTGGTTGCTATTGCCACTGCTTATAGGGGCTGTTTTGTTATGATTTAAGGGTTGTATTGTGGTGACTTAGAACTGGATTTTTCTGGTATAGAAAGTGGTTGTTTAGAAGGTGTTTTAGAAGGTGTTTGTTTACGCGGTAGCTTTAGCTTTTAAAGCCAATCGCGTAAACATCATGTTTGGTAACGAAAAAAAGCACTTGACTATTTAAATGAGACCCATGAATTTTGGGTTGAAACCGCCGGTTTCACACAGCAGCTGAGAGCTGCTTCTCGCGTCTGCCAGGTGAATAATTCACCTGGGCACTGTTCAAGAAGTGAACAGTGCGCAGGTGAATTAATTCATCTAGGCACTGTTCACGTGAACATTGCCATGATTCTAACTACATGGCAGTGTTCACGTGAACAGTGTCTCAACTATTCATTGGACCGCGTCCGACTAGGTAAAAAAAATTATTTTTTTAAAATTATATTTTACTCGAAAAACTAGTGTTTAATATTATTTGATAACACTACATAAATTAGAAGAACATCGCATGATGACATAACATTTGTGGAATTTGATCGCAATTCCAATTTTGTTTCTGATGATATTTTACCTGATTTTGTTGCACGCTCAAAAAATCATGAAAACTATAGTCCTTATCAGATGAATTTCATACGTGATGAAATTGTAGATAAGTTAGTGGAATAATACAAAATATTTGATATAAAGTATTATTTATTTAATGATGTAATAATGGTAGTTAAATCTACAATATTTAAATTAAAAATCATTAATATTAATATATATCTTTTTTAATTACTTTATAACCTCAATTTGAAAAATAAATTTAACCAAATACATTAAACTACTTTTTATTCAACCTCAATTTCAACCACAGTTTTAACCGAATATATATAAATATCAAACCAACCTTAACCAAAAGTACTTTTTATAAAACAACTTTTTTCAAACCACAACCACAAAAGCTACCACAGTACCAAACACATCATAGCTGAAGCGTTTCTGGTTTGGGGGGGCTGTTTTAGGTGTTGTGGTTGGAGTTTTCATGGTTGTTCGGAGGTGGTTTTGTGGGCTGTTTCTGTGCTGATTTCGGGGTTGTTACAAGTATGTTGTGAGGCTGTTTTGTGGAGGTTTGAGGGCTGTCGTGTGGTGGCTGTCACGGGTGGAAGATGGAGCTGCTGAAAATGGTGGAGGATCAAGGAGTTGCCGAGAGGAAGAAAAGGAGTTGAAGTGTTGAAAAAAAGGGGAAAGACCCTGCGTGAGGGAGCTGAGAGGAGCAGCCCTCTTTTTTCCTCTTTTCCCAGGGGTTAGTCAGAAACATATTTTATTGCCCCTCTTCTCTCGTGCTTTCCTTCCTTTTAAAATTGAATGGATCGGATGGCTGGTCAATTTTCTCCACAATTATTGCGCAAGTTCCCCACCATTGTTTTTCGTCTTCTCATTATTGCTCTCCTTCGTCCCCATTTCGCTTGGACTCTTAATTTTTCTTCTGCTTTTTTCACATCAATTTGTCCGTTCCTTCATAATCCTACACCTGCCCCCTATACTTTTTTCTTTTTGTCTTTAGCCAAGCACAACACTCAAAAATCTAAGTGGTAGGGTGTATTTGGCATGGCAAGCTCACTTTCAATTCCTGTTTTTTTTTCTTTGGATTTTTTTATCTACTTTTTAGGAAACTTTTTAAGTACAAAAACAAAAGGGCAAAAAGGTTAAAAATTATGAAATAACTGGAAATCGACAAAATCACTTTTATATTTTTTTCAACTTTTTATATTTTATAAAAAAAAAATATTTAGAAAAACAAAGGTATACGACATAACTCATCCAAATTATATAAGTTAGTTATACATGACTCAATGAACGTATTTCAATTAACGATAATCTTAAATAGCTCAACAAGTTATCTATGCATAAAATTTTAGTTTTATACATATAAATTGGATGTCAACAAATCATCTTCTTAACATATACTTAATATATTAATGAGAGATTTATTATTTTAATTAAATTTTATTTCATGGTATTAGTGATATATCATACATAACAATTATATATAAACATACACCCGTAGCATGTGAATTTTAATTGGATGATTATGGACATATATACACTAATTCTCTTGAGTCATTGAAGGGAATCGAGTGGTCAAAACATAGGAAGTCGCTGCAAATCTTCATAAGTTCTTTGCAAGTACCATGGTTGTAACCTTTTCGCATCGTTCACTATTTGTCTAGGATTACAAAATATATTTTCTTATCTAAATCTTTATATTCTTAAATTACATAACATTTATATAATTATATAAAAAAAACATTGAGATACATTTGAGAGGAGTTAGATAAGAAAAAAAAATTACAACCTAAAAAAAAAAAAAAAAGAGGACACGCAAACCTTATTTAATATTACAATCATTCAACCATTAAAAACATAATCACATGGATCTTTAAATATCCATAACCTTCAATCATGCATAATAACATATTAATATGCATAAATAAATATATTGCATGCTTCAATTCTAATTATTAGCTTTATGTTCAATTTTAAAATAATATTTATAACACTTATAAATATTAAATAAAATCCAATTTGATAATTTTCCAAACATAATAAATTTTATTTAATACAATTTTTTTTGAAATTTTTTTTTCAAGATTTAATAAAAAAAATTAATCATTAAAATTCTTATTAACATCCTCAACTATTTTATGATCAATTACATAAAATTTCTTAGCTTAAAAACTCCTTTTATTTTAGAAAAAAAATATTTTTCTAAATATTATTTAATTAAACATTTTAGTTAAATTCTAGTCCTGGAAAAAAACTCAAAAAGATTTAATTAAAAATTTTATTTCAATCCTAATCCTCCTAGAAAAACCAATTCCATAATTAATTTAATTTAAGGTTTTAATTTTAATATAAAATCAATATTTTATATGTCTAGGGATAAAATTGTAATTATGCCTAAAATACCCTATTGTAATAAGGTATAAATTACTAGGTAAATTTGTAATTTAAACCCTAAAAACCCAAAAATTAGATTAGGGACATAATCATAATTCTGCCTCTCTCCTTCTTTCTTCTCCATGCTGCCAGCAGTGGCTAGCAATTGTTAGCATAGGCTGCCCACGCCAGTGGCATCCTTCAACTGCGACACCAATGTTGTCGCTACACCACTTGCAACGCTGATGCATCTGCAGTATGAGGCAGCCGCTGCATAACACTGCCCATAGCGCCATGGCTGTTGGCGCAGCCATGGTAAGTTGTTACTGCTTGCCAACGTTGAGGTGACCACAACCAGGAAAACTAGCAGTGCTGGTGACGTCGTTTATTGAGTTGCAACCATTAAATAGATTATTTTTTTTTATTTCAAAGGTGGATTATGACTAGATCTGAAAAATCCAACCAAATTTAACCGGAACAGTAACTAGAGATACTTATTTAAAAGAAATCTTGAGAGAAATTTTAGGAAAATAACTTTGTGCATGAATTTAAATCGTAATTAACATCAATAATAACTAAAACATGCAATAAACAACTATAATTGTTTAACAATGACTTTAAAATCATTATTGGGTTTCTTAAAACACATACATGCAGCGGAAACAATAAATTAATTTTTTTTTAGAGTCTCAAGATCATGTTAGACTAATTTAGAGTTGTTTAAAGTTTATACGAAGATTACCTGAAAATCATATGTTTATTTTGGCTTTGAATAATTGTTTCAAGACTAGGTTGTCGCAAATCACAAGTCGTTCAAGTGTCTGAATAATGTGTTTTTTACCAACAGAATTACCGATGTATAGTTAAATATTTATTAGTTTTTGAAGATTGTTTGTAATTTTATCGATAATTAAAACTGAAATTTTTTTAGAACTCCTAAAATTTTCCAAAACTCCACTAAATCTATCTAACAAAATTTCATTTTATTAGTAATTTTATTTGTAATTATCAGTGGCAAGGAGCTATAACTTTTTTCCAACTCTCTAGAATATTTTGAGGGGCTTAGTCTATCAATAATTTAATCTGTAATTTTCAGTGGCAAAGTCCTATAATATTTTTCTAACTTTCTAAGTGACTTAGTTTGTTGATAATTCTATCTTTAATTTTCAGTGGAAAAGTCCTATAATTCTTTTTCAACTCTCTAAAAAAATTTTAGGGACTTAATCCATTGGTAATTCTATAGATATTTTATATTTTATCTGTATTTTCATTGGTATAAAACAATAACTTTTTCCCCAATATTTTTGTATTCAATATCTATAAAACTTGTAAATACAATAAAATCACAACACGGTAAAACCAATTATGTTCAATAACATAATAATAAAATCACAACAATAAACGTTCCAAATGTGTTAATAATAGTTCATTGTAAAGCAACAACATATGTAAAAATTACATTAAAGTCAATTTCACTACACATTAATATTTTACAAATAAAATTAGCTTGAAATACTTTTCACCAGAATTATCCTCTTCTTCTTTAATTTCATCATCATCATGTCTATTATAATCTTCTTCAATGAATTGAAGCTCGTCGATCTTATCATCTTCATCGACTTTTATATGTCTATTGGTTCTTAATATATCATTTAACTCCTTAGCATTAACATCAATAGAAATATCCTTAGCTACATGAAAAATAGATTTTCTTCTAAATCGGTAAATAGAACAGCTTAATATGGATCAACTAACTCATCTAGCTGAAAAACATCATCTCTCGCGGTTACTTCATCGTTACCATCTTGAACAACTTGGATACACCTCTAGGTTTGGTTTTCACAACGGATAACCAATCAACCTTAGAGCAATCCTTTCTGAAGGAAGAAGTGTATGTGTAATAAACTTGTTGGCATTGCTTGATAAAAACAAAGACATCATTGTGTTGTGAAGTCTAACCTTTGTATTAATTTCTACCAAACTATGGTGAAGATTTACTATGATTCCTCTATCAATGGTATCAAATCAATATCATTTGAATAAAAAGACTTATTATGCTTGTTATGATATTGCGATTCAATCACCTCTTTTAACTTTCCATAATAAACAACTTCAAACTCAATAAAAGTTGATCTCTTAACACAAATTTTATTATTATAGGTTTTTCTACCCTAACCACACTCTTCAATATAAAAGACATTCATTATGAAATACCTGTTATAGCACTTGATCTTTATTTCACGACCCAAACATGGTAAATTTAAACTATTACTAGCATTCCTTTCTATTTGATAAAATTGTTACAAGATTACAACCATCAACAGTTAAAGAGAAAGGTGTAAAGAGAAAGGTGTAATGAAATTGAGTATTATGAGAGTTAAGAATTATTAAGTACTGCTTACATGTGTTTTGAACCATGTGGAAAATTATTCATCTTGTAATTGGAAAATTTAAGATTCAGTCAGATGTGAATTTTGAGAAAGTAAAAATTAACAATGTTGCCTTGATGAATTATTCAATCTATTAGTTTATCAGCGTTTGAGAGAAGTTATTTAAAAATAACAACATGTTAATATTGTACTAACTGAATAAAAGGTCTTAATTCATTGCAATTAAATAGCACATAATTATAAGTATATCTAAATTTGATTTTTGTCAAGTGTCTTCTCGTCATTGCAATTTTTGATAAAGGTCATCCAAGATAGGAAAATATTGACAAATTCTCACTCGAATACACTTTCCTAACATTATCATGTCTTGAAATGCGGTTGATTCTTGTTCTCAAGTGAGGCCCAAAATGCTATTAGATAAATGTTGAGATCTCTTCAACAATATAAGTATCGCATATCGAAGCCTCAACATACACCTTGTTTTTAACTTTTTTCTTAAGGTTGAACAAGTATCTATCTGGAATTAAATAAATGTTTTAAATTAAATAAAAAAAGAGAAATTTAATTAGGATGCATGCGTAATCATTAACCTCTCAAATGGATACATTCATCTATATTGGATAAGGCCTCCAAATGTTTCCTTAAACGATAAATATATGGGTAGATACTTCATTGAGTTGAAGAATGATAGAGGGAATATCATCTTAAGTTTGCAGATTGTCTGTATGATATTGATTCTAAGCTTCTCTATGTGTTAAGTATGTAACTTATTATAGCATATATCTCTAAAAAAGTGATTGATCTCCATGAGTATCTCATATCCTTTTTGGTAATAAATCCTGGTAAGCAAGTGGAATGAGTATTTTTATAAACATGTGGCAGTCATGACTCTTCATTTCAGAAAATCTGTCATCCTTCAAATTCATCAATCTAGATATGTTTAAAGCATATCCATCAGGAAAACACAGACTCTTAAGTCATTGGTAGACTAGTAATTATGCATTCTTATCTAAGGCAAAGCAGATTTTAGGCTTTGTGACCCACATATCCCATCATAAATCAACTTCATATTCTTACGATGACAAAACAAAGGTATATCAATTCTAGCCTTCATGTTGTCCTTTGTCTTCCCCTTAATGTTTTTCACCCTATTAATTTTTTTTTTCAAACATGTTCTTTTCAATATGCATGACATTTAGATTATAGTGGAGAAAATTAATCTTTCAATAAAGAATCTCCTAAAAAATACTTTGTTTTACCTAATTTTGGATCACACTAAAACCAAGAAACTTCTGCTTATTGGATTGAAAACCAAACAAAATGCCCTTATATTGCGAAACCACATCATATAATTCTTCACCCAACAGCACCAACGATGCAACATTCTTTTTCAACTCTACTTACAAAGAAATCATTTCTATTCTTTCTATAAAAGTGATCGGTTGGCAAGAACCTACAGTGACAATCAAAAAAGGAAAGAACAATTGTTTTTTTCATAAAGAAAATAATATAATCTCAACAACTTTAATTAATAACCAATCTTAATAGAGTATTGACTATGAACATTTAGAAACAATGTTTTGATGCAATATAAATCTCATAATTATAACAACTCTATAATTTCTCTTGCAAAATATTTTTATCTTAAAGACTTTATATTTACTTTAGATTCATTAATCAAATATTTAATGAATATTAAAGATAAATAAAGCTTTTATTAAAATTAAATATGTTTACACGAATAAAGTCAATGTCACGTGTAACCAACCGATTAGTTACAGGATAATATCTATACTAACAACTCAAACATAAAAAATCAACCAAACCACTAAATTTAGCCATCACTAGGTAAATTTATTATTTACCTAGTGACTAAAGATATTTATGAACTTTGTTCATATCAAAGTTGTATGAAAATTGATTGTTAAAAATGGTTGATGTCTATCATTCGTTGTAATGTCTGGTATTATCATTGGTGAAGTGGTTAGAAATAACCAATAGTTGAGAAAGGAGGCTCAAATTATTGGCTAGGAATGTGGTGCCAACCCTAGATATAAGTGTACTGTGCTTGCAGAGAATCTGTCAATAAAACATTTAAAATTTTACGAGCATGGGCGGTGCACAACACCATGTTTTGACTTCTTAGAACTCAAAAACGTATCTAGGTGTGTGCTGCACGAGTTGGATAGCCCACTACAATGGTAAGAATATAGTTGTTTGTACCATGACCCATACAACAACGTACAAAGCAAAAGGTGTGTTATCGTTTGTTCAAAAACCGAAATTACCATAATTCTTTTTTTTTATAAAAGAACCATCAACTTATTAGTGAGATTTACATCGGAAAGTCTTGTTAAGTTTCTCTATGTAAGGATTTGTAAACGTATTAATTGATATTAATTCAAACCCAAGTTACTATATTAGAGATCTGTCATCATAAATAAATTTCTTTTTTTTCTGTTTTAACATCGTATACAAATAATTAATTATCACTTGTCATTTCCAGCTGTATGTGACAATACAGTCATCATATGACCAACACACACACAAAAAATTCATGGTAAAACATCTAATGCCTTTAATTTCACTAGCTAGAATATATACGTCCCCTTTCACCTTATCTCCTGCTTGGTCGTGGACAGCTTCAACATGTAGCATACAGTGGTTCTTAATTATACACATGAAATACGTACAGCCAATATCGTGCCAGCATGTGAAATCTAGTGCTTAGAATATGACGACAACCCTACAAATTGGTATTTTGTTTCAAACTTTACAGTGACAAACTTGCACATCTAGAAAGATGTAAGAAGGGTAGTGATGATAGAGGCAGTAAGGGATAGAGGGAAAGGGAAGCGATGAGGGGAGTAAAAAGGAAAGAGAAAAATGAGAGGCCTCAAATTATTTGCCTTGTGTTCTTATGTGCTTGTGTACAAGAAAGGGCTTGGCTTACCTTATCCTATCCGCCTCTCAAACACACTTCCACACCGTCTCTCTCTCTCTCTCTCTTTCAATATCCTCTTCCAAAAGCAGTCTCTCTCTTTCTCTCTTTCCCTCATATTCTCCTTAACTCTTGTCTCAAGTTTTCTTTCACTTACCACTATATATTATTATGCTCAACAACAATATCACTACACAAACTTCAATTCACGAATTCCCTCCCTTTTAGCCACTCTGTCCTCACCCTTTTCCTTGCCATGTAAAGGCTGTTTCTTTCTTGTACAGTTAACTGGTTACGCATACTACTCGTTATACGAGTCTTTTCTCTCTTTATCCCTCTATTAATTCCAAAAAAAAAAAACAAAAAACACTTCAAATGACCTAAAAGTATTTTCATTTTTATATCAAAGATTCTTGCACTGTTGCATTATTATTTTGTTTTCTTCGTGCTTCCTGTGTCTTTGCTCCGCATATATATTTGTTTCTTGCTTGGTTTTGTTTATAGCAATTCCACGAAAGATTCTGTAAACTTATTCTACATGCAGAGAAAATTAGTCGATAAATTCAATTTGGGATATAGTTTTTATCGTTAATTGAAGGACTAGTTCTTGCAAACCAATATTCGCAACAGAGTTCTTATCTTTTATTTATTCACAACAATGGCTCCCAGAACTGGAAAGGCCAAGCCTCATAAAGCAAAAGGAGAGAAGAAGAAGAAGGAAGAAAAAGGTCATTTAATTTCTCTCATATTCATTGCATCAATCATTATATTATTTTCTTCTCCTTTTCTATAGTTTCCTTTATATATATAATATTACATATTCTTTTTTTTTTATTCTTAAAAGTGAAAACACAACTATTGTTTGGTTGTCTTTATCTGATTATTGAGTTATTATTAGACCATACAAAAGATCGAAATGTACGGTTCAAAAAATTTCTCTTCCATTTTCTCACCACCCCTGCACCCAATTGGACCCTTCAGTTTGTTTAGGTACAACGTACGTACACATACTTTTTTGGGGGGAAAAAATTATACATACAGATGTAATAAGGGCGGGCCTCTGTCTATCTGTGTGTGTGTTCATATGATATGAATGCAAGTAGTGAATTGGTGTAATTTTTTTGCAAGAATGCTGAATTTGGGTCTTGTTGATTTTGTATGAAACGTATAGTGTTGCCTACAGTCATTGAAGCCACCGTTGAAACGCCAGACGACTCTCAAGTGACTCTCAAGGTAATGTAATAAGTTAGTGTTTAGCATTTGTGGTAATATATGTTGTTTGTATTTGAAAATGTATAAAAATAAAAAAAAAATCAAATTTATTTTTAATATCATTATATTTCAAACAAAAAAAAGTTTGTTTTTTTTATAAATATAATCACGCCGACAAACGGGATCTAATTTTCCTGAATAGCATAATTAGTAGTCCCTCCGTGTCAGTAACCATTCTTAACATAGGCATAAATTTAACGTTGTTGGTAGGTACTTATTTCTTTACTCCTGCGTTATATTTTCCTTTTCTTTTTTCTTCGGGCAAGGAAACTCTACTGTCAGATGATGAGCTGCATTTTTATTGGCTTATGTGTGGTGTGCTTGATTTATTTTTTTATTTTTTTGTTGCATGTATTTGTAGGGCATCTCTACGGACAGGATCTTAGATGTAAGAAAGCTTCTTGGGGTGCATGTCGAGACGTGCCATTTGACCAATTTCTCCTTATCTCACGAGGTAACTTAACTGGTCCTTTTTGAACTACTTTTTTAGGAGTTATCAATGGGTCTCTTTAATTTTCCGCACTGGGAGCAACACAGTGTGTGTTCTGGGCGTGGTCCATTGTACTCGGTTCAAGTTCATTTAAGAGCCTAACGCATGGGAGGTGGGGTTGATAGCTTGGGGGTATGGACCGGTTTGATTTTTAATTTTCGGAATTACAAATAAAATAACTTTTTTTCTGTAAGAAATCACTTTCAAAGTACGTCTAAGAAGATAAAGATATTAAAAACATTTTACTAGCTTTGTTTTTATAGTTTTGACAAAAAAAATCCTGAGAAAAAAAATACCAGAAAAAGAGAAGAAAATGTAAAGAAATTAAAGCCCCCCACCTTGGTATTTTTGAGTGAGGTGGGTCATGCATGTAATTGCGCTCTTTAATTACATGTTCAAAATTTAACGTTTGCATTCATTCAGAAATTGTTTCGTATCGTGAGGGTAAATCCAATTATATTGTGCATTTTCTGGACAAGAAAAAATCACTTATTGTCTTCTGATCTGTTGCTTTGCCAGGAACACAAATGAATTCATTTGTTTTTATATTTTAAAAGTATTTTTTATAAATATTTTTAAATAAAAATACTTTAAAAAATAATTATTATAGCATCTTAAATGCAACGACCTTAGCTTAGACGGCCGAATATTTGAGCACAAGCAGCAACATAAGAACTTCAGTCATCATTTATTCAACACAGTGTGCTAGTTTCATCATAAGATATTGCCAGATTGGTAGGCACTGCCTACCTGAAGTACTGTTTAACCTAACGCCCACCCAACTTGCAGCTTATCATAGTTAGAAACAAAGAGGGCGAAGAACAAAGAACAAAGTACTTCGAACTGTCCCATTTTTCCTTTCTCAATCTGATAGGATGGCAACTCTTCCTTTCCTTGTTGTTTTTTGTTTTTGTTTTTGATAGGGTATGATCATTCATTTCTTTCTTTATGAATTTTGCAAGGATACTTTCCGTGAGAAAGAATGGGAAAGTCATCAATTAATTAACCTTTTGTTTTGCTTATGAATTATACAATTAATTAATTAATTAATTAATTAGTTGTTGTTTCTATTAATATCACACCACCACAAATTCACTCATCTATACTTATAATTAGAATTATATATTGTTTTAGAGATAAAAGATATAGTTAATTAGAACAGTACTTGCATGACAACTAAATCTTAATTATTTTTAAATATATGGTCACTACTCACTAGTGCTTTATTTTTCTCATGCACGCCTTCACGACGAAGGCTGCACACCCGCATACATAGGCTGCTAGCTCGATGCACACTGATCTAGACTTCCTTTTACTAGCTAGTAACTAAATAAGTTGACACAACGTACAGTGATAGAATTCTTTTATTTTTTAAGTTTTACAGCTTTAAATTTATATATATATATATATATATATATATATATATATATATATATAAGTCTAAATTACAGTCTGAAACTATGAAAAAAATCTGAGTTCTTAGTCCTGAAAAAAACTTGTGAAACCAATATTATTATTTCTTAATCTTAATCTTTCTACTCAAAAAATAGTAATTATATAAAAACTTAAACTAACTCTTTCTAATCAACATATTTAAATAGAAAAAATCTAAACAGAATATACTTTGATTCCTAAAAAAATTAAAATTTTATAATTTAACTAGAAAATTCTAACTAGGAAAAAAATAAAATTGCAGACAGCTTCTACTTAATTATTTCTATCTTGATTATGGTCAATTCTGATCCAATAGTTATAATCGGTTATGATTAATGATCAAACTTATACATAACCAATTTTTTAAAAAAAATTCTTTGCATATGATCAATTTCATGATCAATTAATTTATAATTGAATCTGTTAAATGTTCACGTCATAGGTATTAACAAGATATATATTTAAAGGAAACTTTCTTAAATATTCTAAGTCATTACTTTAACTTAATATATATTCAAGTACAACCAACTAGATATAAAAAAAAATAACTAAAATGGATAGAAAGCAAATTCATCATAGCCATACATATATTTTTTTTTATTCATTACTATAGTGAAATGATGGTTTTACATTTCACCAAAAAAATCACGTCTTTGTTTTGGGGATATTTTAGTCTTTTTATATGGCTTATTGATCATTTAATAATTTAACGGGGTATTTATGTATTTTTCATAATTTTTAAATAGTTAAATTACTTAATTACTTTTAATTTTTTTAAAACAAAATGGTTGGCTAGGGGTATTTTTGCCCTTTTCTTTTTCTTTGTACAATTAAAAACAATCTTTGCCCTTGCACTCAAAGAGAGATGAACAATTGACCAAAGTGTACTTAATACTTTTCAAATAGGTTTTACGGTGAATCCTAGATCCAGGAGGTAATTTGGTTATTTTCTCTTGAAATGTTAATTTTTTTATTCAATAAGTTTATTGACACGTGATAAGTGTGTGTCGGTGTATGGCAAGTGTTGCGCCTTTTAGACGGTGTGTGCAGAGCCTCCCGATACTCGAATAAACCCTTTCTTTGTCTCATTTGATGCGGTGTTGCGTTCACTTTTACCATGTGCGGCGTGTGTGGTCATAAGTATGGTGGTTTATTGCTAGTTGACCTTTATTTTATTTTTTTCATTCTTTTCTCTCTCCTCCCAAAAAAAAATGCAAGTTTGCCCTCTTTTTGTTTGCTTTTTCAATTTCATTCCCTATTCTTTTGATTTTTAATTTTTCTTTTTAATCCTTTTATAGAAGTTTTATTTGTTTTCAATTTAGTTCTTCAATTTCAATTTGAAATATTTTATTTTTTCCCATTCGATCTTTATTATTTTGATTTATGATATTTTTTCTTGGCCCTTTTATGAAAAAAAAATTATTTTCAATTTAGTCCTCAATTCTAATTTGTCATAAATAATATTTTTCAATTTTTTTATTCTTCTTTTAATTTCTTTTTTTTTCCTTTGCTTTTTTGTCAAGATTTTAGTAGTTTTCAATTACATCCTTCAATCCAAGTTTTTTTTCCTATTTTGGTACTCATAGTTTTTTTTTTTTGGTTAAATTTTTCTTTATTTTCAATTTAACCCTTTGATCAAGGAATTGTTTATGGCTTCTAATTTAATTTTATTTTTTATTCTTACCCTCATTATTTTAATTGCTATATTTTATTTTAAATCCTTCCATTTAATTGGTTTTTTCTCCTGATTTCATCATTCAGCATTTGATTTGATAAGGGTATGACTTCTTGGTTTTCTGATGTACGGTGCTTCTGGTGTGATGACTTATGTCATAGGTTTTTAAATTTATCTATAACATAGCTTTCAAACTCAACCCGAAGGTCAACGTAGGGCAAAATACATGTCACATGTTAAGTGGGTTGACCCGAGTTAGGTTGTTTGACCCGGGTCAACTCCTTTTTTATAAGCATATAAAAATAACATCATTTAAAAAAAAAAAAGATCAAAGGGTTTTTAGTAGATTTGTCCAAGGCTAATTAGGTTGCAGGTCATCTCAATTTTTTTAACTAGATCAGATAAAGTCAATCCTCCTCTATTTTTGTTAGAACTGGTCCAGTCAAGACCCCGAATCACCTTAATCACAAGTCAAACTGTTGAGTCGGGTCAAGTTGGGTTTGAAATAGGTCATCTATCAGGTTATTTTAATCTCAATACCAGGGCTAAAGGTTTTGAAAGTTAACTCAAGTTTGCTCGGCTCTTATTACCTAACTTACATGTTTCTCACGCAGTTTCGGGATTGCTCGAGTCAGGTTTTTTTTTTTATCTAATTACATGCTTCCTGAAGTTTTTTTCTGAGGTTATTGTAGTCATTTTTTTATTAAAAAAACAAACTCATTTACCATCATTGTCAAATTTTTTTATCACTCATTAAAATAAAACCAACTTATTCAACCCGTTCAAGGCTATAATTTGGGGCTCATTATTTTTATTTCTTTTCCTTTTGTTATTTTTTTATTTTCAAGTTACCCTCCTATCAAAGAATTGTTTCCAACCTCTAATTTATTTTTTTATTTTGATTGTCACCCTCATTCTTTTAATTGCTTTTTAAAAAAACTTTCATGTTATTGGTTTTTTTTCTCCAACTTCATCCTTCAACATTTGATTTGTTGAAGAATAGACTTCTCTATTTTTTTCATGTATGATGCTTCTATTCTAATAACTCGTGTCACAAGTCTTAAAAGTTATCTATCACATACTTTTCAAGCCAAACCCAAGGATCAGCCCGTAACAAGTCCTAAGTCACGAGTTAGGTTGGTTGGCTTGGATTAACCCAGATCAACTCTTTTTTAATTTATAAAATGTAAGAATAACATTATTTTTTTTTATAAAAAATGAAAAAAAATTCATTTGGTTTTGGATAGATTTTCTCATGGCTAATTGGTTTGTTGAGACTATAATTTGGGTTATTAGATTTTTATTCTTTCTTTAAAACGTACTTGTGATGTCTAAACATCATACAAAAAAAATTAGTTTAGACTTATAACATAGCGCAAGCCCTTGTCTAGTTTCTAAAACTAGAAGACATTTTTCTTTCAACATATGATAAAATTCTATTATGTATTAGATAGTGAAATTGCTTTTGTTTTTAGATGATTTTTAAAAGTGCTTTTCTCTTTAAAAAAATATTAATTTAATATTTTTTTTAATATTTTTTAATTTTAATGTATTAATATTAAAAATATAAAAATTAATTATTTTAATATATTCTCAGATAAAAAATACTTTACCGAAATAGCTAAGACACTTTGCATGTATTAGATTCAGCCTTCATGATGTTCATCACCTACATGTAGCGATAGCATTTCTCTTTCGATCAGTTATAAAATATTACTGCCACTTTTCGAAACAGTAGAGAATAGTGTCATAAGCAATAATAGGAGTGCTAACAGCAGTTTTCCTAAACTTATCGACTCCTACTCACAGGTACGGGGACCCAGACTCAAGGATTCGGTGGACATCATCTCTCTCAAACCCTGCCACCTCACCATTATCGAAGGTAAGCCCTCAAATTAACGGTCAGAAATTCAGCATTCACTCTATCTCGCTATACACCACCAACAGAGAACCTCTACCCAAAAACCCCCCAATTTCTTATTTTGTTTTGCTTAACGAGAATTCAAATTTCTGTTGCAGAGGACTACACAGAAGATCTTTCCATAGCTCACATTCGCCGTCTCCTCGACATCGTCGCCTGCACCACCTCATTTGGGGCCTCCTCCACTTCTCCGACCAAACCAGCGGGTCGAATCGGAAATTCAAAGGAGTCCGGTTCAAAAGAGATCTCTTCCACCGAGACAAGAGGAGATAACAAGAAAAGCGTGAGCAAGAGCGGGAATGATGATTGTACGGACGCGATGGAGAAAGCCGATGCGGAGGTTTCCATGTGTCCGCCACCGCGGCTTGGCCAGTTTTATGACTTCTTTTCTTTCTCGCACCTCACGCCGCCGGTTCAATGTCAGCTTTCATTTTCATTATAATCAAAATAACTAACTATAATTATTCTGAAAAATTCCGAGTTTTTAATATCATTTTTTTAAAAAACTGTTTGCTTTCAGATATCAGGAGATCAAATCGGTCTTTCGTTGAAGATAAAACGGAAGATGATTACTTCCAGATAGACGTGAGAGTTTTTTTTTTTTTTTCATGAACAATTTTATTTTTAGTGGTTTTGGTTTCTTAATCAAGGAATATATTTGGAATTGGAAAAATTGCAGGTTAGGGTTTGCAGTGGGAAGCCAATGAAAATTGTGGCTTCGCGAAAAGGATTTTATCCAGCTGGAAAACGCCTTCTTCTTTGCCACTCTTTGGTTAGTTTGTTGCAGCAGATTAGCAGAGTTTTTGATGCTGTAAGTTTTGAATCTAAATTGACATGTCGGTTTTTTTTTTTTAACTATAAAAGTCAGTCTCTGGTGATGTTTGTAAAGCTATAATTTTTTGTTGTAGGCATACAAAGCTCTTATGAAAGCTTTCACTGAGCATAATAAAGTAAGCCTTAGCTTCTCTCTAGCCCTTGGCTGTTAGTCTACAAGAGTAGCATGATTGTTAATTGTATATTTTGTGTTCGTTACTGTTTCAGTTTGGTAATCTTCCTTATGGATTTCGAGAGAACACGTGGGTTGTTCCACCGGTTGTTGCTGATAATCCGTCTGGTTTTCCACCACTTCCTGTGGAGGATGAGAATTGGGGAGGTAATGGAGGAGGACATGGAAAAGATGGGAAACATGATTACAGGCCATGGGCGAAGCAGTTTGCGATTCTGGCAGCAATGCCTTGTAAAACATCAGAAGAGAGGCAAATCCGGGACAGGAAAGCCTTTCTACTTCATAGTTTATTTGTCGACATTTCTGTTTTCAAAGCTGTTGCAGCAATCAAGCATATCGTTGAAAGTAATCAGTGCTTTTTAAGTGATCTTGGGAAGTCGGTTTTGCACGAGGAAAGAGTTGGAGATTTAATTATTATTGTTATGAGAGATGCGTCTGATGCTAGCACCAAGTTGGATTGTAAAA
The DNA here is from genome assembly GCF_000002775.5 of Populus trichocarpa. Lineage (NCBI taxonomy): Eukaryota > Viridiplantae > Streptophyta > Magnoliopsida > Malpighiales > Salicaceae > Populus > Populus trichocarpa. The sequence goes on along the minus strand of NC_037302.2, from coordinate 12,226,527 downwards.
ATGATGGGTGTCTGGTTCTTGGAGTGTCACAGGAAGAGCTTGCTCAGAGAAATTTACTTAAGGGCATAACTGCCGATGAAAGTGCAACTGTTCATGTGAGTGAACTAATTGCTGCATTTGCTCATAATATTTGATTGAAGCAGGTGTATGAGTTGCTGAAGTGGACTTTTGATCTTGTAGGATACTCCCACTTTAGGTGTTGTGGTTGTTCAACATTGTGGCTTCACAGCTGTTGTTAAAGTTTCTTCTGAGGTGAACTGGGAGGGGAATCGTATTCCCCAGGACATTTCCATAGAGGATCAGACAGAAGGAGGCGCCAATGCCTTAAATGTTAATAGGTAAGTTCATTTTAAATGCTTTTTAGCTCATGAGCGAATATGTAGTTATCCATGAAATAGCACTAATGAACTGCTTATTTGTTGAAATCCTCTTAAATCAGATCACATATTCTCTTAACTCTTCTCCGGTTCTTAATAACACTCGCATTTCAGCATGCAATATGCTCAAACAGACACACTATTTAGAGAAATTATCGCATCGGTGGCTTATAATGTAATACGTTGCTTCATATGGGCATCCTCAGATGTTGATTGTCATTTTCTTTAAATTACTTTGCAGCTTGAGAATGCTATTGC